>NW_018108535.1:16427-18277 GCF_000183805.2 Loa loa
AAAAAAACGAAGGAAAGAGAGGAGAAGATATGATGTATGATGAAACAGAAATAGGATAAATTACTCGAAAAGAAGAGAGAGAGAGAGAGAGAAGAAAAAAAAGAGAAATCATTTTCATTTAGTGTAATGTATTGAGTAAGAATTGGTATTATTTCGCATTTTATCATAAATTATCGTAATAAAAATGATTAAATATAAGAGAATTACTTAAGATATAATAATAATAAGTTAAGCAATTAAGGAATTATTCTAATTTATTCAATATCTACCATTTCCATAACTAATTAATATTTATGGGTTAATTATATCTTTAGCATTATTAATAAATATAATTGGATCATAAATATAATTGGAAATAATAAATATAATTGGGAAGAAAATAAAATGTTTGGAATTTTTGATGGACAAATAAAGGATAGTTAATTAAGAGATATTGTCAACATTTTGGAATATTATTGTTGACATTTGTATTAAACTTTTCCCATTTTTTTTTCCTTTTTTCTATGTAATATTATGCGAATTTTTCAAATAACTATCCCATATATCGTTTTAATTTATTGTGAAATATTCATATCATAACATCATAATGACACATACATCACATATCATTCTTTTTTTTTCAAGATAGAAAAATTGATGAAATTAGTTTTAAACTTTAAAATGCTCAAATAATTTCAAAATCCGAAAATTGGAGATTAATTTTGGTCTAAATGTAATTGCAATGTGAAGAATGAAATGTTAGAATTTTTAGTAAAGTGTGATATTTTTGATAAAACTAAGAAATGTATGGAAAATGAAAGAAGGGGAAAGTTAAGAGTTTAACTTTATCAATGACTATCAATTAGTGTAGGGTGGTTAATAAATTATATGATAAACTTTTTTCGTTTTATTATTGGTACATCAATATGTGAAGTTGAAGTCAAAAAAAAAAGAAGTTTCTTATCCTTTTGGCAATTTTTTTAAATAGATGAAAATTTTTGTCTCAACAATGCTGTCATTGTTATAACTGACCAAATGACCACGGTAGATATGATGAGAAATTTGTTTAGAAAAGCAAAGGATTCATATGAAATTATAACTGTGAAAACATGCTTTCGACAGTCGTCATGATTTTCAATGATTTTTACGCAATAAAAAATGCTTTTTATTCGAGATATTTTTGGTAATTCAATTTACTCCTTTAATTTTCAAAAATTATAGTACAAAAATTTTGAGGTTGCCTTTACTCAATTACTTAATTGTTATTTGACTTAACTTAACTCGATACTTTGTTAATATTTTTTATGATAAAGGGAAAAAGTCGATATTTTTTAATTCAAGTAAAATTTGTTTACAAATCAACCTAATTTCAATGATACGTTTTAGAAAAGATAAGATTAGATAAAATTTTAATGAGGAAAAAATTTAGTCTGATATTAATTCGTACGTTCTTTGACATGATAGTTATTCATGGCCATATCGTCTGATATTTGATAAAAATCATTTCAGTTCATTCCTTCCTTGCAACCAATATTCAGTACAGTGGAAAGTATAACATACAATGATAGACACTGAATCATTGACTCATCCATGGTGTAACAGCTGAGAAATATTTATATGTAAAATTAAATTTCTCATATTCTTTTGAATTATTTACATATTATAATGGTTAATTATTAATTTATCCAATGACTATAAATTATCGATTATTACGGTTAGTTTTAAATTTTAGGTAAAACATAACAAAATTCTAAACAGGAAATACTTTAATACTATCTAAGCGATCATTTCAAATATTATTTATCATAATTGCATATTTTTCCTATTTATTTCACTTTTTTCTTTTTTCTTAGATTTATTTGTTTATTTAT
>NW_018108535.1:18297-25355 GCF_000183805.2 Loa loa
GTTATATGTTACAAATTTTTACAACACTTTCAAAATTTCGATCAAAATTTAACAAATTTTGAATTAAATTTTCTTATTTTATGTATATTTTAATGGCAAAAATAACATGAGATATTCGTGCATTTATGATAATTACTTAAATTGAAAATACTTCAAATGTATTAAATGTTTAACAAGTATATCGTATAATTTTAATTGAAAATTTTCATATGTATGAGAGAAAGAGAGAGAGAGAGAGAGAAAGAAAAAAAAGAAAGAAAAAAAGATGAATAAGTAAAAAATTTACCGCAAAATAATTCTTTCAAAATTTGAGCCGTCGTTTTGATGATTTGTTTCTTGAAATTATTCTATTGTAGGATAAGAAAATAATTCCGTTATAGTTTTAATTGAGAAAGGCTTATAGTAGCCTATACTCAAAATAATAATTGATATAAATAATCACTGAAAAAAAAAAATACTTCTCTTTATCAAACATTATCAGTAATATCAGAATGAATTCAATTCAGCCCTCAAATAACCAACCAGCTCAAAGTGCTATCCATCCAACGAACAGCAAACTATCAAATTGCACCGCCTTCCTCTTCTTCTGCAATCCCTTAAACTTCTCTTATATCTTATAAATGGTACACACCCTTTCGACGACCATATATCTATCCATTTATCCATCTATCCTTCTAATTCATCTATCTATCCATTCATCTTTCTTTCTTTCTATCCTTCTATCCCTCTATCCTTCTATCCATTTTATTCATCTATCAATCTATCTAACCATCTATTTCATATCAATCCATTTTTTTTCTTCAACATTAATATAGTCAAATGTTTTCAGGCGGGAGATTTGCTACCACGCCCAATTCATGTAACTCTATCCAATCAGATTTGAATCAATTCTTCTAGAATACATTTCGAATAATTCGAATCAGTTAAGACAATAAGGCTTTTATCCTTATTGTTGCAGTATTTTGCTCTATGCCAAATAATGTTACTTTCACATGAAAATTATTTCTTTTAAGGTTTTTTACTTCAAATATTGCTGGCCTTTTCTTTTGCGTATACATTAATATTCTGATGGATTGTATCTTTCATATTTTATTGAATTTTTAAAAAGCCATAAATATATACGTATGATTAACTGCCATTCTTGCTCCTTTTTCTTTTTTTTTCTTTTGGTATCATTTTAAGCCAATTCCTGCACCTGCTTTTATTTTGACCTCAAGACTAATGTCAAAAGCTCAATTACCTGATTTCTACCGCCCTTCTTTTTTTTTGAAATGGAGAAATTCGAAATTTTGACTTAATGAATGAATGACCCACGGTCATTGCAATTAAGTCCGGTGGTAGATTTGCAAAATATAATAGCTTGGACAATATGGGATATAAATGTTTATGTTGATAGATAATATTTGAAGGTTATTTTTATATTATTGAAATTGCTTCCCAACATGTTCTTTTTTAATATAATCTATCTACAATTATTTTCAAATCAATAGTTTAGGATTATGTAAATTAAGTGAAATGTATTTTAAACTGTTAAATTAAACTTTAATGATTACAAGTAGGTTTAATGAAGTTGGCGCATCCAATGCTAAATTTATTCCAAATTCAATCAATAACTTTTGCTTTTGTTGGATGAAAAAAGTTTTGTCAGTTTAGGATATCCTCTAATACACTTACTCATTTTAATTTTAGTTATTTGAAAAAATAGTAGTTCGGAAGAAAAAAAAAAAGAACGGAACTCAATTCTGATCAGTTATTTATCAGCCTAGATAACTTATTCTTTTTTTTTTTACCATTTATAACATTTCAACTAGGTCAATTGTCACACAAATTGAAATTAAATAGTTTATCTAAAATTACACATGTATAGATTATAACTAGAAATCCATTTCAATCTCTTTTTCGTTTTCTCTTTCTCTCCCTCTCCCTTTCTCCCTCCCTCTCTATCTTTCATTTTTGCATCAAATTAACAGAATCATTTCAAAAAAAAAAAAAAAAAAGTGATAAAGGTATGTTCTAATGTTCTGATAACAATGTAATCTTTAAAGCATTCCGATGCAAAATTAAAATTTGCCATATTGATTGGTAAAATGTTGTAAAGACTAAAAGTCAACTGAGGAAATAATGATTGTGACAATAAAATTGGTGATCTAAACGGCGGTATCCTTCTTTGATATATCAAACTACCGAGATTTTATATATGATCATTTTCATAGCAGTAATGATAAAAAAAAAAAAAAAAAAAAAAAGAAAGCCTTTATAGTAATAGCATATCTGCGCAGCAATATCTTTCACTATTCAAGACAAATGACGAGAGGATGTTAGCCTTGTTTGATGATATCATCCTTTCAAAACTTTCCGCTATAAACATTTTCCCCGTTATTGCAGATAAATCAACAACTGCAACAACTGTTTGACTGATAGCATACAGTATCTGTTGACAAATTTGACATGGAATTAATTAGGCTCATTAATTTAACACATTATGAGGAATAAATGTAATATCATTGTATGATTGATAGAATTGATACCAGATATGAAGCTTGAAATTGATTGATACAATTTCGCAATAATTGTTTCAATAAAAAATCTTTGATTAATATAACTCGTCACATACGCTACACATTGTTAATTAATTTGAAATTTTTCCCTTAATAATGAATTAATCTTTCTAATTTTTAGTAGACCAAAGTACAATTGCTAATTCCTTTCACTTATCACTTATACAGTATACGCTTATCACTTATCACTTAGCTTAAATTGCTTTGTTTTAATTGATGTTTTTGTTTGCTATCAGAAAATAAACAACATTTCATCTAAATATAAATTTAAAATATATGAAATCAATTTAAAATGTGTATTTATTTGTATATGAGCATGCCTTCAAGTTATTGCTTTTTGCCATAAACTCATCATGAATCGATCATTAAAAGGCGGAAATTTTCACATCCTATCAATCTATCCATCTATTCATCCTCAATCCATCCCTTTATCGCTTTCATACTTCACTTTATATACCCTTATTATACATATATTCTGGAATAATCCTCTTGTTTTATTGTCATAAATTCATATATTAGCTTTTATTACCGAATTTTATTAATTTTACGTTTAATTATTGAAATTATTTGAAGGATTAAATTATACATATTTTTCCTCAAAGCTTAAAAATTATGGGAAAGACGAGCAAAATGATAATTAAAACATTTTTGATTTGATGATGCAGAAATAAATTGAATGCAACCATATGGATGAATGGGATGGATAGAAATTTTGTGGCCAAAGCAGAAAATTGTTGCTTAAAGCAAGCGATAATTAATGAATGCATTCAATTTGACTAGCAACTAGGAGCAATAGGGACATCCAAGCTAAGCATACGAAATTCTAAAATTATGCTTATATTCAAAATGTAATCAATCGTTCCATTTAGTTGTAATCCAATTTACTACTTTCAGTTATTATTTTATTGAATTTCAGATTTATTCATAGCAGGTTTAATTCATCATTGGTACCTTTCTATTCATAATTATATAGGATGACATCATTTTATTTTGCTAAACCTAAATACTTTTAAGGATTTTAAGATTAATATTTGCAAAATATAAATTCGAATTAAAAATGAAATCGAAATAGAGATGGACAAATGCAAATGAAAGTAATGATTTAATCGTATAAATTGCTAACTTGAAATAAAAATAATTAAAGTATTTAGTGAGTACTTAGTGGAATTAAAGTATTTAGTGAAACAAAAAATAGAAAAAAAAAACTTTACATATTTAGTTCATATCTCGTCTGTTCATATTTAGTATTGAATATATTGTCAAACCGATATGTCTTGTTTAGCTGTATAATATATGATTTATGGTTTATTAGCTGTGGATGAAAAAGAAATGACAATTTGTAAATCATAAATTTTGCCATTTTTTACAATCATTAAAAATTTTGCAATTATAAACATTATAGATTTGAATTCTGTCCGTATTCGTAAAAATTTTTCGTTTTAAATTTGAATTCAGTACATTTAATTTGATTGAATGAAAGTGAAAATTTACATAGCAAATGTAACAATTTAGCTAATTAATCAAAAACAAGACTTCACAAGGTTTAGTTAATTTTTAGCATTATCCAAAAAAAATACATTTATCGCTACTTATATTTAACATTTTTCAGTTTAAATATTACTGTTGAAGACAACATTCATTTATAAAAAAAAAAATTCAAATGTGAAATTAGAATGATAAATATTACTGGTGAGAATGATGAAATGATAAAATGCCTTTTTTTTTTAAAACACTTTAAAGTGGTATATTTTATGCAATGGATTTATACATATATTAAATGCAGTATGGGATGAAAGAAGAAGTATCTAATTCCAACAGGTAAACAGCAATATGAGTTATTTTTGAAATAAAATAAAAAATATTAATCCATCAAAAGTGTTCAATTAATTTATTTTTTCAAAATTCATATTCTATCTTCACTACTTTTCTCAAACATTTTCCTACCCATATTCCTCTAATTTATTCAGGATTTTATAATAACATAAATTTATTAAATATAAACAGATAGTATCTGGGAATTTCAAGAGCTCTTAAAATTAAGCAAAAAGAAATTCTACGAACTGAGTACGATATTATTCATTATGTAACGAAACAATTGCACTGAGAAGAAAATTAAACAAAATACAATCATATATAATAACAAATAAATATAGAAAGAAATTAAAGTGTATACAAAACTTTGCAATTGCCCGATGCTTTGAATTCAAAGAAAAAAAAAGAGTAAGTAAATTTTCTTAATTTTCATTCCCAATTTTAAAATAGTTGTCAGATTATCTTAAAATGAGGAATGAAAATTTCTGAATTGAATGATAGTTATGCTCATCACATCTCAGTGTCGAAATTCATTTCGATGACAATCAAGTAACTACTTAATTAATGATTTTACAAAATACTAGAGAAATGAAGGATGCACTTTTTCAAAACTTGCACAATTACTTGCAGAAATTATGGCTAACAATGCGATGACATGTGTCACATTTCACTTCACAGCACCATACAAATTTACAATGACACCGCTGTTCCTCTACCACTCGAATTGTTGTGTAACCTCGTCCACAGCATAACCTGCAATCAATCAATTTTCAGATCTCAAGATTTTTTTTTTTAAAAAAAATTTCCAGATTTCAAAAATTTGGTACTTCCCCATGACGAAACAATTTGAGAACTTCAAGTTTTAAAACTTCGATTTTTTCAAGATTTTGGGTCACTACAAAAATCTTTCCTTTTTTTTAAGAAAAAAATACTATCAACAAATCCTTTCTCAGCATAAATCTTTCCTAACGATAGAATAAAGGTCATAAAAACGAACATGTTACACTTGTCAAAACATTCGCGACCCTGTGGACTTCGAATATCGTTTAATTTATCTTCCTTGCAATAATCAAGAGAATCATCCAAATAAACAAGCTCATTGTCTAAAATTGACATTTGTCCGAATTTGTGCAGATATCTTCCAGAACGACTTCCTGTTCTTTCCATTCGCGGTATCAATGCTTTACCTTCCGGTGATACACTAACCTAAATGTACTAATTTATTTCAAAAGTTTCCTGAATCAGCATATTTTGCAACCATTCTGTAGTTAAAAAATAACCAGAGAATGATGAAATAAACAACAATCTCCAACCTTAGCAGCATGTGAATATTTTTTCCGTAACAATAAGCCAACTTCTTCAAGTTTCGGTACAACTTTCCAGCATGTTTGCATCACACATGAGCCACTTACACCGTGACATTTGCATTCACGATGCACGCTACTTGATACTGCTTTTCGTCCAACTCGATTATTGTGTAAATTCATCATTGAACTGAAATGTAATTAAAATATGAAGTATCCGTTACAACAATGGCCTCCAAGTGGTAGTCCATGAAAGTGGCGGTGCGATGTGTAGAAAACAACCGGGGGGCTTGTTCTTATCAATATTTGACAAATTGATACGTTAAAAGTTTTAACTAAAATTTATTTTCAAAGTAACAGGATTTATTATTTTTGAATCTTATCGTCTATGCTACAAATAAAAAACCATGATGGTCCCAGGTCAAGATAAGATTGGGGACCACTATTTTATATCACTAAAATGATCCCTAAACTTCTTATAAATTACTTATGAAGATACAATCATCAATCGTTCATTAAGAAAAACTCTAGAAGATTCATCAAGCTCTAGAAGGAAGTTCATATCATCAGATATTAAATCAGTTAACTTGAACTATTGACTACTTCAAGGATATAAATTAGAGTTAGCTTTAGCTGGTTTATAAAAAGAAAACACAAACAGCATTTGAATTGTCATACTTAATTAATTACATTAATAAGTAACATTCATCTGCTTTGTTGTAAATGTAAGGAATTAATTTAAAAAAATCGAAGTAAACTGTCAACAAGTTTTGCAACATGTATATCAATTTTATACACCTAAAATTAAAGACTATAATATTCGTTTTCAGTTGTCGTAAATCATTAACTAATATCATTCTTTAACATGTAAACAATGAATGCAGAAGTAGAAAATAAATAAGTCAAACAAATACTAATCCGTACCTACCGGATAAGGAAAAAAAACGGAAACAAACCGAGCATCATTAATATGTGCTGAATCAGCTGCATCCATAAATTTCCGTCCAAAATTATTTGCAAATTTAATATTATCAGAGCAACCAGCCCATTTGAATTGTTTTGTGATACGTTTCGGATGTATGCCACAACTACAACTTGCAATCGTTCCTTGCGCACATGCTCGTGCCAATGCTCGACTTACTGCAGCAGATGATATGGCGAATACGTAAGCTGATTCTTTGCTTCCAACTAAACAATTCGATAAAATTGTTTCCAAGTATTTCCATGGAATGGAATGCAAATTATGATGGTAATAAATGTTAATTTTAGTATAAATATAATAAATTCTACAATAATTTCACATTCTCATTATAGAAAATGATTCCAAATGTTTGATTAATTTCTAAAATGAAAAAAAAAAGACAGTCATCTTTGATTTTTTATT
>NW_018108535.1:26176-44667 GCF_000183805.2 Loa loa
AAACAACTAAAGAGCTCATAACAAATACTGAAAGTTTGAAATAACTGGATGAAAAGTATTTAAGTGTGAGGCATCTTTGTAATTCATTACAAACTAAACGAATCCATTCATTTCTTATCTTTGATAGCATCTATCATATGCAAATTTAAATGGGTACTACTGTTGAAGTTCAATCATTGGCATCTTGAAGGAATCTAATTAATTTAGCATTTCATTAGATTTACCAGTGTTTTATAATGATACCACTCTGGTTATGTAATAATTTTAAATTCACCGGTACTTCGGACTGCTATATAGCAATTAAAACGATAACAGCAATTAAAACGATGATATTAGGTGACAAATATTTTCAAAATGAATTTTTCATTTCCACGTCATTCATTTATTTGTATGTAAAAGTATTTTCAGTACGATATATTGGCTATATAAAATTCACTCTAAAAAAACATCAATTTGGATCGTTTCATTGCACCAAAAGGTTAATAATAAATGACAAGGTGAATTGTTAGTTTAATTTAAACCGTTGCATATCGCATAAGAAAGAATATCATCAATCTATTCTAGCTCATATGGATTTCAAATCATTCAATTTCATCATTTTTTTTCTTTTTTTTGTCTTTATTAATTACAACTTTTCGTTTCTGTTACACAAATTAATGTTTATAAGGAACAAATAAATATTATCAACCAATATGTATTGGTAAAATAAATAAGCAATAAAAAATTTACTATTGAAAGTAAAAATTTATTTCAATAACTTTTCTTCTTTACAAAATTAATTTTCATAGACTTTGAAAATATTTTTAAATCAATTTCCAAGTTCGAAAGATTAACTAACCAAATACACCTTGAATTAATTAATGTTAGAAAGAAGGAGAAACGAATAGAAGGAAAAAAAAGGAAAAACTTACCACCAACAATGTGAAAATGAATTGAAAAGAATGAAGATTAGAAGTGTGACGATTTGAGATGACATCCTGATGTTAATCATAGCGAGTAAACTAAGTAAGCGATATTCAAAGGGTAATATGGTATTTGTAAGAGTTGATCGAAGTAGAATAGATCTTTGGCAGCATTTACAATCATGATAACTGCATCTCTAAGTAATATTGGATGACGCCGCCTTCGTTTATTGCTTCTATCGTTTCATTATTTTGTCCTTCTATCCCTTTTATAATCAAGCTATAACCTTTTTCTTATCGTCCTCTAAAATCGATAACCCCTATGATATGAAGAGGACTTAAGCTCATGATCTCCTGAGCTCAAAATTGTAAATCATCATTTATTGTAAATCTTATTTATTGATCGTTTTTTGACATAACTCTTAGCTTCTACTAATAAATGACATTTTTTTTTTTTAAGATCACAATAAAAATACAGCTTCATTCTCAATATTCTTGATTTTTTTTTGTATCTTAATTTCCAAATTATCTTAATTTCCCTACCTTAATTTTCTGTCTCAATTTCTCAAATTTTTAAGTAAAAAAAAGAAAATCTGCCTTACTTTTAGAAGACTTTCATTCCCTATAGAATGGTAACAGAGGTGCTCATCTCGTTCCCATACTAAATGAAAACATTCTGATATCATAGAGATCACTCATTCAGGATTTATATTCAATACTGATAGCTCTATATATCACTTATCCATCCAGACATCCATACCTCTACATATCTTACTCCAGAAATGTTAAACATCTTACTTGAAATCTTCATTTCGTCTTTTTCGATTGTCTTCTTGATTTCGTCAAATTCATATCCACTCATGCAAAATGTAGATCAGATTAATGCACAGAAAACTTGGATTCAAAGACTTTTATTATTCTGGAAAAAAATCTAACAAAACAATAGACAACCATTTTTGTAATGAAATCATTTTTTAATGCACTGCGATGATATATACATATATTCAAAATAAGGCCTAATCAAAAGAAAACGATAAACAAATTGATGGGAAAGCCTTCAACGGATTAACAACGGCCCCGTAAAAAAGAAAAACAAAAACAAGAACATTACATAAGAATGAGTTCAACCAGCTGTTTGATCCCTTGCTTCTTAAATATCCATGAAACAATCTCCTTTTGTCCTAACTCCTTTAAAAAATGAAAAAAATAAAAACAAAAAAATTTAAATGATTATAAGATGAAACAGAAACTGGATACATTGGTAAGGAATATATGATATAAAGAATGACATTCTAATTATCTAGATATAAAAGTTACTGAAAAGTACGTTACTGGAAAGAGAACAGATATATGGACTTAACAAAACAGCAAATCGAAATTTCAACACTTTCCTTTTTTTGGTGAGATCAGAAAAGTTGAAATACGCAAAAGTTGGTTTGTTATTTCGATGCGATAAAAGGACTTGCCTTTTCACGAAAATCGCACCAGTAGTTTTACCTAGCTATAACAATAATGGACTTAACGAGCAGAAAATACGTAACTTCACTTAATTAATTGTATCCTATAATCAATACCTATTTTTTGCAATAGATTAAATACAGAAGAAAAGAAAGGACAAATATAAGTAATAAAATACGATAATAATGCAAAGATAGTATTGAAAACAAACAAGAAAAAACAACTTCACATACTAGACAGACAAGGCCTTCGCTGAACAGTCATGTTTGCTAGATCCAGAAGTATGTATACCACCCAAACCATTATGCTTCTAAAAATAGAATTACGTTACTCTGAATATTATCTTTAACAATGACAAACCAACTAACAACGAAACTTCGAAGTTGTCCGCATGCGCTGGATAAAATTTTGAAACTTTCTGAAGTAGTAAATAAAAGTGCAATGATTTCACATACCAAAATCGTATCTTTGATCTTCCTTTTGACACGTAGCGCGGTATGTCGACAGTCAATGCTTGCACTCCAACATTCGCCTATCAGTTCACAGATTTCTTTCAGGCATGGCTGGAAATAGAAGTTTTTAAGTGGAACATCTAAAGCTAGGAATTCAGGAATGTTTAAATTAAGGGGATTTATATGGGTAAATTTTAAAACAACAAGATCGAGTTAGGATAGAGTGCTAGGGATGCATGATTCGAAAGAAATTACATCTCTAATCCAAGCATCCTCCAATAACGGCCTTTTGCCCTCTAAACAAACAAGTCTACGCATTTGTTCAAATGATGGATCCGGATCGACCATACCATCAAATGGTTGCATCGGAGGCCGCGCTTTCAATGACTGCAAATGATTTGTGCATATACACAATATTTAAATATTCATGTATCAAAAATCACTTTATTGTAAGCAAAAAATCCGAACGTAAAAGATTGAATCTTAAATTGACCATCGAATTCTCGGAAATACTTTGATGATCCACTACACTGCTTGAAACATTGGTAATATATCCTGATGCATCAGGATTGACAATAAACCCAGGCATAAGTTTCGCCGTGCCACTTCCACTACCACTGCTTCCAATACCACTGTCACTTTCCGAAGCTCTTGAAAGGCAGTTATCCTCCTAAAAAATCGCTTCATAAAAACGTTTTTCAGTTGATCGCATCAATATTATACCTAAGACACAAAAAATATTATTAAACATGTTACCAAAAGTTTCACATCAATATCGTCTCTGAACGACTTACTGAGGAAGATTCCTACTTGAGCTTTTCTTAGGTGCTGAACTAAATCTAAAAGCAAAGCAAAAACCCTGTTTCAATATGTGATAGAATTAAAATAAGCATAAGATCAGGACATCAGTTCTTTATTGATAATGGAACAGGATTTGATATTCATCGCCACTCGAAATGACCAAAATGAAACAGTATTTAAGAAATGAAATTTTTTTAAGCATATCATTTGAAATACAAATGCAATAGTCGATTTCATCTTAAACTGACCTGAATCCGTCGTAAAATTTCCCAAATAACCAGTGCAAATGAATAAATATCAGCCATTTTAAAATGATGAAAATTTTTAACATTTAAAGATTTGTCAAGCACTTCTGGCGCCATATATCGTTTGGTACCCACTTGTATATTTATGTCCGTTCTAGTTTTCACCATATCTTCACTTAAAATGTAATATTTTGCCAGATTTTTCCATGAAAATAATGATTATTTCCTAACCACAGGAATTTTCTCGATAAAGCAATCAAAATCGTACAGGTAACTTCTTTTAAAGAAAAGTACCTACGTTAATGCTAATCCAAAATCAGCTATGCAACAAACATAAGGTCTTTTAACGATGATATTTTTTGATTTCACATCACGATGTGCAATAGCCGGTTTCTGTGGTGTGCCTGTTCCATGTAAAGCACTATGCAAATGCTCCAAACCACAAACTGCACTAAAATTCAAAGCAATGGATAAGAGATTTTCAAATACCATTTTCCAGGAACCGAATTTTTGCAGCCAAATCTTTTAAGATTTTCATTTTCACAAATCCATCAATTTTATATTCTACTGCTTTCAGTTTTCACCCCTTTGTTCACAACGATAATGAGAAATTGCTTGCGAAAATAAGTCTTACCTATAAGCCAAATGTAGGGCTTCGCTTACAGAGAGAGTTTCTCCACGTTGCAAATATTCAAAAAGAGAACCGTAAGCATGAAAATCCGTAATCAGGAGCATTCGAGTGATTGAATCTTCGCTTCCAATATCAGCAGCAACAAATTCTACAAACAATAAAATCAATCAACCCTTAGAAAGTACAACCAACGTTATTCATTCATAGACATAGCAATTACTTGAAGGAACACTTACGTAATATGTTCTCATGATTTAACATCTGCGTTTGATAAATCTCTTTTTCATTTTTCCACGAGTCTTCTTCTGTGGTATAAAATGTCTGAAAAAAAATTTTAAAATTAACATAATTGGATAAATAATATTATCCACAGAACAGAAGAATTGAATTTGAATAAACAGAAGAATTGTGACTTTACCTTAACAGCAACAATACGATCACCACGATAACGTGCTTTCTTAACTTCGCCATAGCGTCCTTTACCTACTACAGATAAGAACTCAAGATCCTGGGCAACCGTGCGTTGATTTAAGCTTGCGAAACCTGAGCCTGAACCGCTACTGAAGTGATATTTCGTTAACTATATAAAAAAAAGACAGAGTTATGGATAATCGTAGCCAAATAAAAATGACGGTAAAATATCGGAATAAACGAAACGCGTATTATATTAATACCTGACATCATATAGCATGGGAGCTTTTTCGATTTCCCCCGTATCAATTATTTGAAGTGTTGACTTTTGGAGTGATGGTTTTAGTTTTTTAGCTGTAAAATCTGTCATTACAAGTATCTTAAGAAGCAAAGATTGAAACACATCTCTACGCCAACATACAAGTTAATCTGTGATAACAAATCATCTTTTTTATATTCCTGATGGGGAAAAAAAAAAACATCCAATAAGGAAGGGACTCAGGTCCGAATTTAATTCATATAGGTAAAACTTAATCGTTCATTATAGTTTGCAAGAAATTTCACCTATAAAATCCCGTCGCCAAAACAGAAGTAAGCCAATTCCAACGAATATTGAAAAAAGTACAGCATATACGATAATCGTAACTGTCATATAAGATGTGTAACTATCAACAATCATTCCTGAAAAATAAGTATTTACTTCTACTCCAGTGTTTTCTACTTTTTCCAGTCGTACGACGAAAAAGTCTTTCTACAAACTAACTAGTACCTTCAGGTGAAACATTTGCATAAGCTGGGACAGATAAATTACGATTACAGTAATTCCCTTCCTGACAGCATGCAATACTTTTTGGTCGAGCATGTGCAACTAAATGAGCTTTACACTGAAAAGTGATATTTGAAATTAATTATTGATGAATTATCAAATAATCGATAAGTAATGTAAATGAAGTTATGTGTGTTGCACTTTTCTTAATAATGGTTCTTCTGCCAATATTCCGATCCTCACAACGCCTTGAAATTAGAAACGAGATTTAGTGTTATAAACCTCATTTCTAATTCAAAACCATGTCATATATACTCTGAGGAAGTTTAGAAATGAATCTAAGCTCTTCAAAGTATATCAAATAATCAGAATAGCACATGCGAAGAATAAAGAAAACGAAATTCTTGTGTTCTAACTAACTGTAAAATAGGAACCGCCCGAGCCACGAGTTAATGGGGCACAACCGAATAAATGCATTGTTTCCATTTGCTGCAATGTCTTGTCGTAGATCTGAAAATCGAAGTGCCAAATAGCAAGATTTTAGTTTTACGAATAAATGTGCACATTTGTATAAAAGAAATTGGAAGTTACAGCTAATTTAATATGAAACAAACTTCTTCAGTGAAATGGAAGCAGGAAGCTTCTAGATGTTTGACGCATGTAAAATTCGTAAATCCACCACAGAATTCCGGAGCATAATTGCAGTAACAAACGCTCCGCTCATCTTCATATCTCGCCGGTGCCTGAAGTTTCATAGAATATATTGTATATATTTCGCAAATTTAAGTAAGCCTGCATTAGACAGCCATTCAGGACTTGGCACCAGTTTTTTAATGAAATAATTAGATGAAACAAATGAAACGAATTTGTTGTTCAGCGTCAATATTAAATGTGAAACCAGTTTCCTACTTTAACAAGAAATCAGTTCCTTTCCTACCACATGACAACTACAGAAGTAGAACTAGGAAGCAATAAAATACGACTATATGCTTGAAAAAAGGAAATAAGTCAGTCAAAGATATGCACAAAGTAAGTGTCTCTTGCACGTTGACACTGAAATAGTATACATTTTTTCTTTTTCGATCAGCTTCTGATTCAATCTTGCTTGAATTAAATTGATACGGTCGTCCTTGAGCATCGATTGGCACTGATAAGTCACCATCTGCATCGTACCGTTCAGCCGAATCGTGATCTTGCTTATAACCTTGAAAATGAAATCTGATTCACTCAATATGGATGTACTGCATATCATTACATTATTAATAAGATCGTATCACAACATACTCCCGTATGTGAGACTTAATGAGATCTTGATGATGATGATATCTTATATGAAAAGTTCCTTCAAATTTACAATAACATGTTCCTAGCGTTTATTTCTAAATTCAATAACTACCACTAATCATGACAACTCGGTTTAGTAAAACGAACCGTACTCCTGCAAGTTCCCATTCGCAGGCAGATGGAAAATTCCAAGCAGTAAAACAGCAATGAGTATTTCAATCATTCCGAACATCCATAATTTAACCAATTTCATCTGGAAATTTTCTTTTAGCATTTTAATTTCGAGATTTCATCATTTTAAAGAATTCCGCAAAACTGTTAAAACCTGCACAGGAAACACTTTCCAGTCGTGTGTAGTCTTCATCATAGCTGAGTATGCAAGGGAAAACTTTTGTATCCCACAATCATGTAACGGAATGCCATATAAGGACTGATAAACTGATATCTTGACATTTTAGAGTTATCAGCAGACTGCAGTTGATGCTGTTCACGCATAGAACTATCGATCCCATAGTATTTATTAAGTGAAGTAATGGAAGATGTGAGTTAAGCAAAACTTGTTTTCTTTTTTCAACAAAACTAAGCTCAGTGTTATTGCTAGACAAAAATGTTCGATGAAATGGGCTATCAATTAGAAGTATACGGTACTAGTAGAAAATGTTTGCACTAATATTCATATAGAAATTTTCCCTAGCAAATAAACAATCAAACAGATGAAAAGAGCGAATTTCAGGATCTCTTGTATAAAAAAAGAAAAAAAGAAAGTTAGAATAAAAAATGATAAATGAAATTCTGGCAACCAAGAAAGGGAGACGTCAGCACGGTGTGGGTCATACTCAGTGATGATGCCAAAGAAAAAAAAAAAAAAGCAAATAGAAAAGCAAAAGGTGGAGTATGCTGCCCGGATCGTAAGTGCATTTGTTCCGACACAGCGGCGCCGTTTACCCTTTCCAATTAGTTTTTCTATTAGAAATGAAGCGCGCGATTTAAATTTTTGTAAAAAAAAAGATGGAATTTTTATTGAACTGATTGGAATGATTTTAATTTCCAATTACTCTCTGATCTATAGACAAACAGAATCCGGTAAAATACTTTTCATCTCATTGTTCCATTACTGCCCATACAATTATTTCTCCACATAAATTTTCGGAACAGCTACCTACTTTAACATTAATTCAGCATGGTACCTGCAACGCTGATGACGATTTTTATTGGATGAAATTCTCTGTAGCCCAGTTTGATGGGATTTCTGCTAACTCCAACATAATTAGCCTGGAACAAAAAAAGGAAAAAAGAAAGAAAAAAAAAGGTCAACGCTTAAAACCTTGCAAACAACATCCACAAAATCAATGCAATGAACAATTCGGATCCAGTCATGAATACTGACAGCACGACAACACTGTACACCATTAACGTAGTGCATCGTACTCGCGAGCAATACCGCCCACAAAAATTACCGAATCCTTCTGAACTTCGTCTTCCGAATATTTCTTAAACCAGTCATTTCCGGAAAGTAGTCTTAACAAACAAAATAACTATCACAGTTGCAACCGAAACTCAGCATCCTTCCGCATTATTGCATAACCATGCCGGACCAGCGAAAAGATGCATTAGACATTGACATTTTGGATCTTAACTTCCAAAAATCAACTGTCAGTGAACACTCAAATTCTTGTCACTAGAATCTCAAAAGCCTCGGTTCATTCGATCCGAAATGGTGCCATTAGTCTTTATCTCTTGATTACGACAGATTTGCAATAAAAACTAAGTACATTCTATGGAATTCAGTTCTTACAATTTCAGACTTCTTAGAGATAAAATCCATCCCCCATAAAATTAGATCAGGTTAAACATTTAATGGATTAGTGAACAATTTCTAGTAGAAGATGAAGACAAAAATACCAACCCCCTCACACAAGGATTTAATATAGCATCAGGATGTTGGATGTAATGCAACAGTGGTGAAGCAACTTTATGCCAGATACCACTACAGGGTAAATCTCCACGAAGGAATTTATGATTACAAAGCCAACAAACTGTCCCGTTCAATTCACTCCCTGATTAGACATATCGGGAACTAAGCAATCAAAATGATCGAATAATTTAAATACCACAGTATACAATTTTAAACAGTGAAATCTGTAATCAACCATTCAGAAAAAAACTTAGGAAAACTTGACCAGGAAGCATATAGTAGTGTAAGAGCAAAGATGCTGAAATTCAGTAATTCATTCCTTGCCGTCCAAAAAGGAAATTTCATTGGACACAAAATGATTAAGACAAATGAAAAAGAATATATTATACACAACATATCCATATAATAAATTTTTAAAACAGAGAATTAGGAAAAATTTTATATGTTCAACAACAAATGATACAGCAAAAAACGATTTTTTGGAAAGTCAGAAAACAACTTCGACAAATTAAGTCGAATCCTGCAAAATGAATTCACATTTCATATGCCAACATAATAAAGAAACACGCGAGAAATGAAACTTTCTCACTCAGTGGAATATAAAAAAAAAATAATGAGACAAGATACAATGAGCAAACTTAGTCATCAAATACAAAAGGGTTTATATGCAACATCAAAAATCATCAACAACAATTTAGATAATTCTGAGAACAATGCTACAAATGAAAGAAATCGGTTACCCATTACAATAATATCATAACGCCTCTTTTTAAGTAAAGTATTAAATTTGAGAAGAAATCTAGGAATAAGTAAAATTCTTAAAAAGCACTACACGTTGCCTTTAATATTGCTGAAATCTCTTAATCATATTTTCCACTTTATCTAAACTCCCTGCTCAATACAATCTGAATCACA
The DNA here is from genome assembly GCF_000183805.2 of Loa loa. NCBI lineage: Eukaryota > Metazoa > Nematoda > Chromadorea > Rhabditida > Onchocercidae > Loa > Loa loa. The sequence continues at coordinate 35,957 of NW_018108535.1, forward strand.
TACAATCCATAATTAATAAATTAATCACGCGCGTAGTCTACAAAAAACATAAAAGAACCTCCAAAACCTCGTTTCACGAGTTCACGTTTGCACAAATGGAATTCAAAATATAAAATAAATCTAGGAAATACAAAGAAATAATACCAACATTCGTAAATGATGACTGATGACAATACCCACCCTTAAGCTCAATAAATAGTATACACACAAGAGAGATTACATGTACGGATCGAAGGTAATGAAATCACCGGCAACGACGGTAAACTGTCATTGCTCTGGACAATCAATGACTGAATCCGTGTTAATCGAAAATTTCAGTGCATACGGAAATTTCGATCTAAGAGAAAATTATCTCAGGATTTAATAGTTAAAAAAAAAGTGCATCAAGAATAAAAACCGGTTTACACTGGTAAAAATGTATCGGTCTCATTTCGAAAACCATTCGGAAACCATCACGTAACATCTCACATACTTCATTCTCGATTCGAGGAATCGAAATAAAGTTAAGATTGCGGAAGAAGGATATGTTCAACAGGAATGGACATATTAACTATGATACAAGTTGAAGCATATAACATGCAGATGTTGCAATTAATCCCATCTTGCTTATACCCGTATTAAATATATCATTCAGTCAATCATCACATTGGGTAAATCATTCATTAGAATGGTGAAAAAAAAAGAAAAGAAAAAAAAAAAAGAAAAGCATACTACAGCTGTACAGCTGCTTCCTACACAAACTTTACAGTGTTAACCTTAACAACCGAAAACATAATACACGTTACAAAGCACGTTATATAAAGAGAGATAAGAATGTATCGTTTTTTTCAACAGCTGCTCCCTCTCTCCACTGAATGGATTAATTTCTAGAAACCTGATTATCCCTGGGGAGTGAAAAGTTAAAATATACAAGAATATGCCACTACAGTACTATTTCAGTGGTCAGAAAGTGTGCGATTCCGAAGCGAAAGATGACATATGGATACTACCGGGATTAGTTGATGAGGATGAAACAGTCCTAGATAGAGATGTTCGATAACTATCATTGTAATGGGTTGAATTTGAGCATTTTGCTAGTACCGGTACTGGAACAACAGTAACTGTACGTCGATTACCACTACGAATGCTAGCAAAAGAGGCATTACGCAGCTGTGATGTTTGAACAGTGATACCACGCGGTACATTTGGACGATTCTCCATTGACAATGCGAACGACGAACAATCTCTTACCATCCCATTATTCAGTAAATGTGAACCAACATAATCAGCTGGAATTTCGTGGCAAAACTATTACCACAATATGAGGTATTATATATGACGGGGAAAGAAAAAAGCTTTACACAAATTACATTACTTTGACAGACAGTAAAAGTCTTTCGGTGATTTGAGAAAGCCATGTCGCATCAGCAAGCAAATTCCTAAAAACACGTTATCTAGCAATTGAAAAGCAATGGAAAACAAAGCATGACAGAGAGAAAGAAATGTTTCAAAATAGCATCGGTTCAGTTTTTTGTCACAATAAATGATCACTGTGACAGTCTAACCGACTATTTATTACAGTGTTCTTTGGTTTATAATGCTGCATATCGAAAGCAGCAATGCATACAATGCAGACTGCCCAACGATCCCGTTTTGCCCACCATTAGCAAGTTTGAGTGTTAGAAAAACGGTTACTTTTACATTTATAAAATTATTAAAATGAAAATTTTTATGAACCGATGCGATATATTTAATTTAAATAAGCTTTTCTTGTTACATTATGCCGGTGAAAACAGTGCAGTTAATCATAATTCACTTCTCGTTTAAAAATGAAAATTAGTTAATGGACGTTAAGAAATAAGGAGAAAAAGAAGACCAACCTCCAAAGCGACTCTCCATATCATCTGTCGGTGGTGCTACTTTTGTCTTACGTATTTGCCGTGAAGCAGTGTTCTGCTGAATCTGATACGAAGAGCAATTTGAACGGTGCTTGCTTCTACTTGCAGCGTTCGCTCCCCGTTGTATATTACCCGGAGCAGCGTAGCTGCAAGCTGAAAAGAAGTATGGTAACCATGTCTTCATTGTTCCTCCCAATTTTTAACGAACTCGCGGTGCTCCCTCCCTATTAAACCTTGCTGCACTATGGCAGTAAAGTCGACATGCCTAATTTTTATGCACAGTTCGGTAAGGGTATCGTCAAATTACTTACTACCTTGATAATATCGTAATTATTATTGAAATTGTTCATTGGTACTCAATAAGATTTTGATTTCACACATACCTTGATACACCCGATCTTTGGAATTAATACGTACTACATCTGCGACAGAAGTGGCAGAATAATTACTTCTTTCATTTTTCAGTTCCGGATGAAAAACTAATTTTTCAGTTCCAGATGAAGAATGATGATGACCAAGTCGTCGATGTGTTGGTACCTTCACCGTTCGCGCACCTTCCACTACAAAATAATGAGATAATTGCGACAGTAAATTCTAGAAACAAGCAATTTTTATCTCATGAGTAACATTCTCTATTTTCTCAAAAACTAGAGTTGGTTTGTATAAAGTGCGGAAGCATATACCATTTGTTGCAGTTAAAGGCCGAACTCTGTTCAAAGTTGGTTGCACCTTTTGTATGGCTACCTGCCTTACCGTTGGTTCGATCCGTGAGTGATGCTCTACATGCCGCACTTCCGTACAGCCGAAATTCATCTCTCTTTCACGATCTTTCCTTTGCCTCTGTAGCAAATCAATTCCTCATTTCATTACAACTGAATTTAAAAGGTAAAAGAATTCGAAAAGAAAAATGAACAAACTTTAGTTATGAAATTTCCTTCACTTTCTAAATAGGTTGGTGGAAAAGCAAACTGAGTGTTCAAAACTAACGTTTATTCATTTTTCTTTTTAAACGCTAATGAATTTATTCAATTTCTTGAACAAGTTATGTGTTAAGATGAATGAACTAACGTTATATATATGATCGAGATCAGCAGAATGCGATGATTTCGACGGTATGTACACATAACGATATTCTGGACGTATCACGGTCCTACCATGAATTGGTACGCACACTTCATGCGGTGTTACTTGCGGCGTAGCAGGTTGCTGCGTCGTATCCACATGAGAACGAACGGTGCGAATAACCCGTGGCGCGAATCCTTTCCTCCGTGTTACATGAGGGACATAATTCGAATTCCTGAAGGAAGATATGCTTTAAGTGTTAGCAAAGTAGGAACTGATCATCAGAAACAGTTTTATTCCTTCTTTTCCAGCAACACTCAGAACCACAAAAAGTGAAGGTGAAAAACAAAAGAAGGACTTTAAATGTATAAGGTTATGCACACTTATTTAGATCATTATCGTAGGTGATTGGTGCAAGATGTTACTTTCTCTGTCTTCATTTATTACCATTAAAAACTTTGAAAAGGTACCGAGTTCCAGGAAGATTGACTGATGTCATTGGGCTGTAGTCGTAAGAACGTTCAGAGATTGCTTCATTAGCAATTTTCATAGCCGAATTTCTTGCTAAAGATAGTCGGCTACGTTCAGACCGTACATTATAATCGATCTGATCGAAATGTTGCTGCGACTCTGTAAGTGGATAAGACTGCGATACATCGTTAACAGAAAGGAAAAGTTAATGTAAAAATATACGAAAAACGTCAATGTGAAAATACATAAGGGAAACACATCATGACAAAAAAAAAAAAAAAAATAGATTAAAGGAATAAGCCTACCTTGGTTAACAACCGCTAGCTGTATCGGATCGCGAATCTCCCTCTGCATCCCCTCTACCATATTACTGTGAAAACTTGGTAGCTGAGGTAATCTTTCTACATCATCCGGTAAATCGTGCACTCTGTAAGCACCAAATGTTGACAGCAAAATATTACAGAGATGTTAATGAACAAAACAAGAAAGCATTTCAGGATGAACCTCAGAATTTAGCCAATAATGAATTTTGAAAACGAACCCATGATTTTGCTCCGCCGAGAAAATATCGGGAGGTGAAGATCTTGTTTGTGGTGGATAATCTACAGTTGTTTTTCCATTAATTGGTACCGTCAGTAACCTCGCATTTGGATAATAAATTTTCTGTTCCGGGTCGATATAGACATCTCGATATGAAACACCGCTAAAATATTGAAACATCATGAAACAACAGAAATATTAGTTTTGGTACAAGATTTCATCCTGAAACCAGCAACCTGGTAAGCATACCTAGTACAAAATTCTTCCATTGGTGGTGATGAACATGTCCGACTGCTCCTTTTCTGTGGTACGAAAGCGACCTAAAAAGAGATTTGCTGCACCACAATTTCCTTCTACAACCTTTTCCTTTGACCCAGAGCGATTAATATCGATCCTACTTCATTTGGAAATAACAAGGAAATTAAGGATGGTTTTCGATGTAAGATTTCCATTTTGCATTGCTAAACACATTGCATTAAAGCACAATCTACTAAGTACAGTAATTACACTCTTACTCGGAAGAGTTAAAAAGAAACCGAAACAAGTTGTGGATAACGAGGCTGTTGATGAGGCAAGCATATCTTTTGCTCCACTGCAGTATGTGTTCTGTGACCGAATTCATTTCCCATGTAACCTTCTTCATCATGTGGTAAACGTCGACTTCTTGCATCTTCCGAAACCTCTCCTCGTGGATAACCATAGAAACAACTAGAAAGAAAATCAATTCTGCGGAAATCTTAAACCAGTAAAAACAGATCCATGTACACCTAACAGTACCGTATAACTAAAGTCCCCATAGATTAACATAGAAACAATTTGCGACACTAATACATTAGGATTTCGAAAACGGTCACTAGATTTTCAAAAAATCTGGATGAAACAGAACATACGGTCCGGTCGCAACAATCCTTTCCTCAATCGGGTAGCGGGTTGCAACATTGCCACGACCTGCATTTGCATCCTCCTCACCTTGGTCTAAAACCACACAGCGATGACGAACAGCGCTATAATCACTTGAACCTAGATCATTGTTTGGATGTAGAGATGATGGCCGTGACAAATCGACCACTTCTTGGTACCCGTTAGGAATAAGTCTTTCATGAGGTTGCAACAATATATTTTCCTCCATATGATGGCCATGATAAATCTCGTCTTGTGCAGTGGCTATAGGTGCTATTACGGGGTCCATGTAGCACTCTTTCTCTGCTACCGGAGATAGTTGGGGAGGTGATGGTACATAAAATCTATGCGGATCGGAATCCTCACAAAGATGACTCTCATTACTCGAATCCTCCAGTGACAATATCGCATTTGGTGTCCAAATCTGTTGTGTTTCGCCCTTTTCTGATCTGAAATGAGATGAATTACCGGTTATAATGGTCTTCAAGGCAAAAAATTAACGGTAGTTAGATATCACACCTAAATGGAATCTGGACGAAAAAACATGAAACAAAAAAATTCTTTCTTATATTTCCAAAGTAGAGCTGCCTCTTGGAAATAAAATCATATTAAAACTATCATTTCTTGTCAGCAATTCTTCTGAAAAGACGCGTTAAATATCAGGGGCAGAACGATACACCACGAAACACACTTGTTTATGTCTGAGTTAAATCCAAGACAGCGGATGACTCACTTGAGAGTTGGGCATGTTGCCACATCGTGAGATAAATCTGCATAATATGCATCTAAATCTACTTCATTCCACTGTCCAGTACAGTTTACCATCATTTCCGCTTGCTGTTTTGCATCAAATGCTTCTTCCTGTTCTTTTGACAACCTTTCTATATTGTCGATTGGTCTCAACGTAATTTCCGGCTGCACTTTTTTATCCGTCGGCGACAAAATAGACATAGAAGCTGGTTCTGCAAGTGCTTCTGCAGGAACTGCATTAGTCTCAGTTGAAGCTTTCGTGCTTTGAGAAGCTGTTGCAACATCATTATCAATATGACTATCACCCGTATTATCATGCCTAATAAGAACATTACTCGATGCTGACTCATTCGCTTCTCCAACACTTTGTTCTGAAAATACAGTTCCACTTAATGGTACAGATTTCAAAAGCATTAAAAAAGTTAAGGACAAAACGATGAACCCATTTAAATAACAGGTGCTTTTTTGAACTAACAGAACGTGAATCGAAATCAAGTTACATCCACTTCGGTATGCATTATAAAGATAATACCTTTTTTAGACAAGCGTTTTTTCTGTCGAAAATGTTCTAAAGAGAAGTTGTCTTCATCAGATGAATCTCGCCTTCGTTTCTTTCCCTTCTTGTCTTTCATTTTGCCATTTAATCGCCGATTAATTTTAGCACTTATCCGTCCTTCTTCTTTGGTGCCATTAGACAGAGCTGAATTATTCTGTCCACTTGCTTCACTTGATACCTGTGAATACATATATTAGATTTTGTGATAAAAGATAAAAATAACCTATATGAAACTGACCCTCCGCAAACTCCAAGAAGGGAAAAAAAACATTTCGTCCTTCTCACTAAAAAGAACTTCAGAGAGCTAAAACGTATCATCCAGCAAGAGAAAGCTACATAAACCCTAAATTAACATCGAATTTGATTTTTGTTTTGCTGAGGCTTGGCATTCCGCAAATTATAGATTTACTTGGAAAACTTACTTCATGTCTGGATACTCGCAATGAAAGCTTGAGATCGTCTTTCTGTTCCACGGAGTACCTTGTTGAGGTAGCCTGAGATATAATACTTCCATTTCGACCTGAGCTATCCCTGAAAATCATCAGCGAAGCAATAGCTGAATTGGGAAGAAAAATATAGTTGAAAAAGTTAATTCAAACATCATCATTTGATATAAAAATTAAAATCACATTCAGCGAAATATTATGTTCAGCGCTTAATTTTATAATTGAAACAAACTTAGGTGATGCGATCGATGTGGATAATCGCCGATACGGTGGCGAGAGAATGGGCATTTCCAGACGTGGGGAAACGACACGATGAGGAGGAGAAAGCAGAAATGACTGACATTCGTCGCCAGAGCCTGAATTCATCTGATAACCATGCTGGGAACGCATATGATGCCCATAGCCAACATCCTTCAAAATTAACCCACACTTCTGCAAAGAAACTTCACTTTAGAAAACGTCTTTATTTTTGTTGAAAAAAAAAAGCAAAACGTACAACCGTATGCACATATGCACAACTCGCACAGTTAAGGAATTAACCTTGCAATTGATTAGCAGCATGGATTCGAGTTCAATGCTAGGATAAAAACCGTAACAAACTGCTTCTGAAAAAGGAATTACATCAAAAAAAAAAAACTAGATTTAACATTATGGCAAAAACAGTGCAGAAGATATATAGATCACTCCTTTGAACCTTCTCAATGTCAAAGCAAACATATTTTACGGTAAACATTTCCTCATCCTCTAGTAATATTTTACCCACATTATAATGTGAAACGGCTCTCATAACCACAGAAACTTTATTCCGTGATTATATCCAGTTCCATACTACGATACTAATATCGAACTTTCGAACGAACAAGACTTACAAAGCCAGTAATTCGTTTGTTGACAACTCAAGTAAGACCACATTAACCAACTTATATTCAGCAGTGTTTTTTGGCCTAGCATGGAATTTTGAATATCCCTTCCGGTAGCGACGAAATCAACTGTAAAGTTTGTCCCGAATGAAATAAAATTCACAGGATTGAAATTAAATCAACTTACTCTGTGACGGCATTGCAGCAGCATCGTAATTTGTACCAGAAGCAGCCGCCAGACCACGTGTTTGCGTTACACGTTGCCACGTTTCCCAATCGAGTCCCACCAAAGTAGTATCGCTTTCCTCTATCGACATAACTGTTCACAGAAGAATAACTAGTAGCAACGAATAATTTAAAAGCAAAATTTGAATAAAATTCCAGTGTATCCACAGATTCCTTTATCACAAGCATCTCGTATAAACAATCACCATTATACACAATATAAAAATAATCATGTTGCAGCACGATGCCCCCACCAATGCTGGAGGTCAAGCTGAAAGGAAAAAGCATATTAGTATAAAGACAAAATTTCAGACGTAACATATGACTTCAACAATAACATTCATCATAAATATAGTGATAATGACACAGCATATTCGATTCAGTGGTACATATAAGGAAACGTGGAAAACAAGCGGAACATGTGAATAAATATACTTAATTAAATATCAATACTGGATTATTAACAGCGTAAGAAAAGAATAAAATAATTTCACGTGGTAATTTTCTATTCTACATCACTATCACCATCATCTCATGGTTCCTCAAACTATCCTCTTTTACGGATTTAGCAATTCGTTTATTCCAATTATCACCGGACTCTTCACATTCAAAACAAAAACGAAAGGTCAGGGAAAAGGGTAACCTGCAATCATCTGCTAGACGTTTACACGTAACGTAGATGCTAGAATAGTAACACCTTGCGCAACAAATTCATTCCAGAACTTTTTCAGTTGGCCCTGCCTGCGTGGCATTCCGTTACTTCATGCGGTTTATCCGTACAAAGGAAAAGGAGAGGGGAGAGAAAGAGAGAAGAGAGAGATAAGTGGGAGAGAAGAGAGGGATTACGCCACCCACTCTAGCCAATCTCTGCAAGAAAGCCGTGAATGGGTCAGTTTAACGGTCTTTTTTAGAAAACTTCGATGATAAAGGAAGTGCAAATTCGGTGGTCTTTTTTTTTTTCCAGCAGCATTCATATGCTCGTTTGCACTGCATTCTTCTCCCCCCCCCTCCCTCCTCCTCCTGT
>NW_018108535.1:44848-53039 GCF_000183805.2 Loa loa
ACTTCCTTCCCTCCCCCCCCCCCCCCCCCTCCCCTCCTCCTCCTGTAATTTTGTCATTCTTATAAATTCAGGTAAGTTCAACTGGTACACGTAAGTTCAGGTCGAGTACGTTAATCCCTTTGACACAAATGATTCCAGTTTGTTCCAGCAAGTTCAGCTTGGCATACGAAGTCCAACTTGTATATATAGCTTCAATTCGTATAATTTCAATTGGTACCCTTAAATCCAATTCATATACGTGAGTTCATTTCGCACACGTAATTCAGCTTGTACAGGTTATTTCAGTTCTAGATTAGAGCTTTTCTTTTCGGTGATATCATATTGTTGAAGCTACCTATCACGTTGTTTGGTACCTTCCCTCCTCTCGTCGGTAAGAGACGGGTGGCTTCCCCTTGGAATCATTTTCCATACTACACTAAGTGATCTACCACCAAATTAGCGCATCTCATTACTACCAGACTCCCGAAAAAGCATTCCGGCAGTTCTCAAATTTTTCTCCCGAAAAGGGAAGAGTAACCTAGGCGTGCAGAGGAGACGGAGGACTTGATCCTTTTCATTCTGCCGCAGAAGAGAACCACATGCGGATACAAGTTCCGGAAACGAAAAGTAGGAATCGGGAATTCTTCAATCTTTACATACACTTCGTGAATGCTAAGTGTCACATGCAAACACATAACATTTCGGTTACATTTTGGTTTGGGAAGGAATAACTCTTCTGGTTACTTTCATTCTAAAATTGTAAGACTTTTAATTTTACTACTGCACTCGTTTGACCGGTCAACCTTACCGGCAAACACTTCAGGAATAGAAAACAAACCGACAGGCACACTATGAATACAGTAATCCCACAGAGCTTTCGGTATGGCGCTACCAAATGGTACCATCTCAATCATCTCTACTGTTCGTCGTAGTTCGTCCTTTAATTGTCGGAGAAAAAGTTCCACTGGGAAGCAGTATGGATTCCGGGAATTGTAATAGCAGTACGAAGAAGGACTGTGAAATCGGTACGGACCTGCAGGTCCGGAAGATGACGATGGTGCAAATATTCTGGAAATAAATTGATGAAAGCCTGCTTCTCCTGATAATGCCGTCCGGAAATTTGTCCGCCATTGCATAATTGTGTCACGGAATGCTCGGCTGAATGGTGCACATCCTCCCCTCCCCCTACTGGCCCACAGCCGTCTTTCCATCCCCATCCCCTACCCTCATCCGTTACCTCAGAACGCAACGCGTCACGCTCGCCTGCGACCAACGCACAATCCCTGGCATTGTTATAAACAGTTGCAGCGCAGGTCCCGTAGCGTGTGTGCGTTATCGGGTTACGGTAAGATCGCAGTTAAATGTTACGTGATGGTGGGAAGTGATAGTAATAAGGCGCGGCGAGAGAGAACTGAAAGGTTACCGGATAGGAGTACCCATAGATCAGGTCATTTGCAGTCCACACTACATTCGATAGCATTTCTGTCGGAAACTGGGGAAAGTGGTACGAATACATGCTCTTCAGAAATCGATCCAACAAATCGAACAACTCGATAATGGACCGACCAGAGCACAAGGAATGGTCAGCAGTTGACTAAGGACACACAATGCAGTGGTGATTCATACTTGCCAGTATCCTAGGATTAGCACCACAGCGTGCGGAGAGGTAGAATGAGGCTTAGGCTCCTCCCTGAAATGCTATGCTGTCAATACTACATGGAGCAGTAGTGGGCATCATCCTGCACTGGACAATGGCGGACATAATGTTAAATAAGGGATTTTTGTCGTAGTTGAAGTTCCTACTCTGAATTATTTTGAATCGAGGATATAATAATTTATTGGATAATTGAAACGATTGGGTAAATTGCACCAAAGATGTCATATAGAAAGCGGATGGAGGTATTTCAAAAAAAAAGATATGTTAGGAAGTAGTTAAGTGGTCATTTTATCCGACGGCAAGGGAATAATGGAGAAAGGTAGAGAAGTGAGGTCAAAGGTGACGTGTTGGTAACCGCATCGTACCAGGTTTGGGAACACTGCAAATGATCCAAGAACTTAATTCTTTTTTAATACTGAATGGGTGGGACTTGTATGATGAGGTCGAGGCGGACGACAGGGTCCACCTCTTGACCCTACCTCGTCCGACCCCAATTGCCAATCATTGTCTTACTTGCGCTGTAGTAAACAATTATCCTTCTCTGATATTCGAAAAAAAGTCAAATAAATGAAAATGAAATTGAAAATTGGCTAAGCCACAATTCTCTAGGAAGAAAACAGGGAAATCTGCTTGGTTTTCGTGTATTTGCCCATCCAACCAAATTACTCTTATCCACACTTCCCCTTATACCGAAATTAGCTTAGCATGAAAGCGAGAAATTATGATAAAACCGGATAATTGACTGCTTCATCAAATACTTCGTCACAGTGAATGTTCTCAAGAGGAAAAACTATCTGATTAATGTATATTTGATGTTTCTAAATATTGTAAATGTTCCTTGAGTTTTAATTTCCAAAAAACTAATATAATTCAAAGTGAATGATAAATAGTTACGCAAAAGAAAACAACAAAAGAATTGAATATCCAAACTGTCTATTTGCTCTTTCATCATGGTTACTGTCCAGTCAATATCTTATCATTACGACGTTAATTAGAGAGCATATCCGTCAATCGTAACAAATCATTCCGTTACGATAAAATGAAACAGAAAGACAGATCTTTTGCATTATTCTTGTTCATAAATTCAATCAATCAGTTCAGTTGTACGTTTTTATTTCAATACTTTTACAATGAAATGTTAAAGTAATTTGGACGACAAGGATTACAATTTGACAAATCTTGCTCATTTCATTGCATGACTTTTGAAATTAGTCAACTTGATGGACCTCTAACCATTACGGGAATGAATTTTTTCTTTTTTTTTGACCGGAAAATGAATCCTTCCGGAAAATGAATTCCAGTCATCCAGACCAAATATTTATTTGCTGCAAATATTTGCTGATTTTTGTCTGCATTAAAAAATAAACAAATCTGGTAAAGACAAAAACTTGAAATTCCGTTATTTTTATAAAAGTGGAGTGATATAATTTTCATGAATATAGCAAGCGAATGGTCGTTCAGAATCTCCTCTTGATATGAATCACTACTAGTAGTAAGAAATGAAATGACTGATTCATGATTCGAAAAAAAAACAACATTCCCGAGTCTTTCAAAAAAAAAAAAATCAACTTACAATATCAACTTATGCTCCCTCATTTTCAAATAAATCAGAAAGATTTTTCCAGAATTTCATGTAAATTCAAATACGAAAAAAGTACCAATGGAAATAAAAATATTTCAAAAACTTTGCAAACTTCAAACAATAATTATATTACATTAAACAATGAGAAAACTCCTTGAATTATGCTACGATTTAATGAAAGTTTATGTCAAAATTCCAGAAATTTCCGTTCGAATAATTTCCAAGTCATCCACAGGAGTTTCATATGAAGCAGAAAATTACGGTATCAAATAATTTTGAGTGGTATTACGATAATGCGCGCGGTAAAAAGAAAAAAAAAAAATGTTTACTCAATAAACCTATTTACAAAATCGGATAATTGACCGCTTTACAATTGTTTGCATGCCAAATGCTATTACAAAATGTTCGAAATAATGCGATGAATTCGATTTATTTAAAAGCTTTTTCTAATTCTAACTTTGAATAGTGCAAAAAACTTTAACACTTTAATTTTCTTGTTTGAAAAAATTTTTCAACACTTAAATTTCAAATTTTTTTGATAGCCTTTATAGATTGCAAAATTCTTTTCCAATAATATATTTCAATTTTATATATATTCAATATTACATTTTACATATCTTTAATTTTTAGTGAAATTACCTGAATAATTTTTTTGGTCAAATTATCAAAGCATTACAATCTAAGTAATTCATCAATTTGTCAAGAATTGCTGTAAAAAATTACAATTTATTTGTTGTATAATGATCATTAAAAGTAATGAGCAGATATTTTAAAATATAATTGATCAATTAACAGAATGATACTATAGTAATGAATAGAACCATCAAAATCAGATTGAACCAATATTAAAATATATCGTCTGATTTCGGTTTATAACTGAACATAACATTATTTCTTTGGGTCTTTTTTGATCATATCATTTTATCATTTTTCATATAGTTGATGATCTCAATTAATATAAGGAGAAACTGAAGTTGAAAAATTAAAAAGAAAAAAAAACTAATAAAATGTTAAAATGTCAATTATTAAAAAGCATTAAAAAAACAACTTCAAAAATATTGTTAAATATTTAAGATGATAACATTTTGTCATCTTGCAATAGCATTCAAATATTTCTTTTTTTTTAAATTTCAAATATGGTTTGAAAATTGAAAATCTTGTCGATATTTGCAACAACTAGCAAATTATAAATCCAAACAATACGCATTTATAGTACCACCATTTAACAACACAGTGAAGATGATGTGAAACATGAATGAATTCATTTCATCCTATTTTTCATAAATGTGTAACATTTTAATTTCCAACATCTTTTTTATTTATTTATTTTTCTGTTTAAATCCTAAAAATTTCTTCAAATTTGGATCTAAAAAAATTACCTCCAATTGCGCCATTCCTCCTTAAATTTATTCATAATTTTATTGACATTTGGTAAGATGAACATCTTCACTTAAATGTTATTCACTTTTCATTTTTATGTTAAAAAATAATTTTTGGAATACATTTTTTCTTTTAAAATCTTTTGAAATTTCATTTATTAGCTCTAGCAGTATTTCAATGTTTGAGTGAAAGAATTTATAAATAATATTCTTCATTATTTTCGTTATATCATTTAGATGATGATTGTTCCGGGTTCATGATTTCCCAATTTGTAATTTTTGCATAATCAGTAAATCGAGAGATGAACGGATCCAAAAATTTAAAAATGAATTGCAAATAGAAAAATAAATGTTTCAAGTATGTTTTTTTTAACGAGTATTTTATGATTGTATTTGTTAAATTTAAATTAAGAAAACATACTAACTTTTATTATTAGTTACAAAAGAATTGACGTTCACGTTCACAGTACAATGCATTTCACTTTCAATCGAATACATCACCATTTCATCAGTTATCAAAAACTGAATTAATTAATTTGTTCCATGAAATGTAATGAAACATACTCATTCATCTTATTTGATATGATTACTTGTAAATTTACAATAAGTAGAATAAACAATATTAGCGGTATATTATCACCATATGAGAACAATCTTATTTCACAATAAAAATTATTCCACAATAATTTTGCACAATATATTATGAAAGCATTTAACAATTTTATCGCTGATATTTGAAAATAATATACAAGATTAATCGATAATTGTATTATATTAATCGATAATTGTATCAAATATATTTGATACAGTTAAATATATATGATGTTATCCAATATGTTTATTTTACTTTTTTTAATTGGCAATAATTACAACTTTTTTGTGTTTAGATTACCGTTTCAGTGTAATTATTTCAATAAATTCCTTATGAAAAAAAAAAGACGAAACTAGGCATTTTGATATTTCTTTCTGATAAAGCAATGCAATGAATGATAACAAAATATTCGGGCTGTATTTCCCAAATTTTCAAATAAATAGACGTTATCATGCAAATGTTAACGTTTCACAGGAAAAATCTAAGCATAATATCATTCTAATGCATGATAATGTAATATCATTTTAATATAAAAAAATTAATTTCAAATTAGTTATTCCAAATTGATTATACAGTTCTAAATATAAATATTTAATTCCCACCATAATTTTATTATCAAATGATTAAATATGAAAGTTTCCTCAGAATAATTTGTGCATAAATTTATCAAATACCATTATCCTTGGTATATGGGTTATGATAAGTTACAATGTATCCATATTTAAAAGAAATTTCTTATTATCTCATCCTAAATTGAATGTTCTTTCTTATCAGCAATTTATCAGTTAATGCTTCACTTACTCTACAAATATTTTTACAAAATATTTGTAAAAGATTTTTTAAATTAAAACTAGTCCTTTTTGTTTCAACCACATATTTTCATAATTCCTTGGATAAGCTTCTTAACAGAACTCATATTTGAGAGTGCAAATCAGCAAACACAAACCATCCATCTTTTTCTTTCCGTTATCCCATCTTTACCCATCTTATCTTATCTTTACCCATCCATCTTACCTTTGTCATCTTCTAGTATCGCCATACTCTGTAATATCTATTTATTGTAATCGATTGTTAATAAATAGACTAACTAATTAATCAATTAATTAATTAATTAGTTAATAAATAAAACAGATAGAATTGTTATTTATGAGTAAATGTTAAATCAAATTCAAGTTTATAGTAAAACAAAATTTTTTTATTTTTTTTTTAGAGGGGAAAGAGATAGCAAGGAAGAAAAAAAAAAAGTGAAAGAAAAACGAAAAGTTTATAACAAACATTGATTAACTTGAAGCTAAATCATCACCAGAAGTATTTCTAGCTGCTTAGCTTGTCTAACATAGCATGCTTACCGATTACACTGAACAGCTGCACGTTAAACAGGACTGATTTTAAAATTATCAAGACCTATCAGATTTCAATGTAATGAAATAGCAATTGGTATCGATTATAGATCTTCATATGATACTCGTAAGGTTACCAATTAAATCTTTTTTTTTGCTTTTGCTTGATTTAGTTAATTTGAATGATTTTAACTTTGACCCAATTATTAATTAGATAATTTGTGATAAATGTGATTTGAATTAAATTTAATTCTTCCATTATGTTAATGTATTTTACTTATTCATTTACTATTTTCTTGTCACAATTATATGACAATTTAAAAATTGACATTGAGGAAATTAAAATTGAATATTTTTACATATATTAAATCAATGAAGGAAAATTATATCAAAGGTAATCAGAATTTTGTTTGAAAATTTCGAATTTTTGTTAGTTTAATTCAATTACTATGTTTTTTAATCACTTTTTGGTTTTGTTTTTGTTTGCCTTTTTTTTTCTCTCGTATAAAGCGATATTGTTCAAACAGCTATATAATCCATATACATATATATTTTTTAAGTTAATTTATTTCAATCCATGTCTCATATCATTCACTAAAAATTTGAATGAATTATTTTCCACATTTGAAAGATGACCAGGAAAAGAGGATAGTAACTTTACTTTTTTTCAACAACTTTTTTAGTTCACTCTCTTTTTTTTCGTGAAATAATCCTAAAATATTGCGTAAGTTTTAAATTTTAACTACCTACATTATTCTTTCAATTGTTCCCAGGCATACCTCATTTATGTCAGTCAAATTTTAAATTTTAACAAAAATTTATCCAGCAACATAACATATCTCATCTAATCTTTATTTGTTGTCATTTAAAACATTTAAATTTCAACGATACTTTTGAGTAATTAAATATCGAAAAAAAAGCATTCAAAATTAATTCTTTTAATTTAGGGAAAGCTATGTTTTGGTACTTTTACTCATATTGAAATGGTTGAATTTTTGTCGAAAATTAAGTGAAATTTAGAGGAAAAAATCACTGCAATTGTATTTCATTTGCTCAAGGATTAAGGTTTTTTTTAGCTTATGAGATAATTATAAAAAGCATTATAAAGTTTATAGTATGCAAAATGAAAGTATTATTTTCATGACAACTTTCGTCATGCTGTTTATTGGATCAGCTGTTGTTACTGGTTTATGTGACATTTTTATAAATCATTACGATTAATGAATATTGCTCTTCATACTAATTACACCGTTTCATTGTTTTAAATGTTTTCTTTACAAATTTTAATTCATAAAATATTGTCTTTTAACCTAATTCCTTTTTTATTAAAAATAAATCAATTTAAAAAAAAGGAAAAAAAAACGTTTGATTAGGAAAAGCAGAAACCGTTGTATTTATGTGAAATCAATAATTGCCACATTTTTTTTCTTTTTTTTTCTTCAACAAATGTTCCACTTTTTAACTTTATTTAATAAGCTATTATTGTTCGGTTATACTATCTTAGCTGTTACGTACTACGTGAATATCTAAATTCATATATATATATATATACATATATATGTATATATATATATATATATATATATATATATATATATATATATATATATATATATATATATATATATATATATATATATATATATATATATATATATAGTA
>NW_018108535.1:53638-55871 GCF_000183805.2 Loa loa
TGATTCTTTTCAAATTTATTTAGATGTCGGGATCGACAACACCTCAAAGACGTTTGTCACGTAGACTTACGCATACAAAAATTGTCAGGGAACTTTTGGTAAGGCAATTTAATAAATTCAAAAGCTTGTTTCTTTTAAACTAATCAGTAATACAGAATAAGTCAAAAAGTAATAATAATATTATGTGTATGAGTGGATTTTTAATTAAGATTTGAATTTTAATTTTCAAAATTAGGGCAATCAAAGTGATATACTTTCAGCATGTTAATTGAATAAATTTTATAGTGTCTTGTTAATTAATTAATTGAAGACGAAAAATAAACGGGTGACTTTTTTTTCTTTTTTTAGGCCTTAGAAAATGCTACAGTTGCTGAAATGGATCATGGCGAAAAAGCACGTCGAGAAGGTCGCTTTGTTTTTGAATGCTCCTGGGAAGTGGCTAACAAAGGTTAATCATTATTTTTCTTTTTTTCGTTTATTATTAATCATTATCCAATTTTAACATACATTTGTTTAATTTGAGTCTTAAAGAAATATTCATCCAGAAATGAGAAAATGATATCATAAGTTAATGCTTGATTAAAGTGGAAAGATTAATTAATTTTACAGTTGGTGGAATATATACAGTGTTACGAACAAAAGCATCGGTGACAACTGAAGAATTAGGCGATCAATACTGCATGTTGGGTCCATACAAGGAAGAACGAGTTAAGTTAGAAGTACGTATTAGTAATAACATTAGCGAATATTACACTCAAACAATATGATCGTTTGTTGTTATTTTAATTGCATGAAATTTCAGGTTGAAATTTTACAACCTGATTCATCGCCATTGAAATATGCTATGGATCAATTAAATGATCTTGGCCTTAAGGTATCATTATCCTGTAACAATTATAGCTATTTCTGATTCTTTCTTCTTTTTTCATTCTGTTTTTTGGTATCTTTCCACGGATAACATAACTAATCAATTATATTAATTAAGGTTTAAAAAGATTTCTTTCAAGGCTACTTATGGTAGATGGCTAATTGATGGTTACCCAAAAGTGGTACTGTTCGATATAGGTTCGGCTGCTTGGAAACTTGATCAGTGGAAACAAGAGGTTCTAATTAATTGTAATTTGGGAAAAATTAATGAAAATTTTTAAATTACAAAAACCCCTTTTTGTGTATCTTACACAGCATTTCGCTGGATTATACAACCACTTTGTTTGCATTATTCATTATCGATCATCAATCATCCGATAAATGTTTACATTAATTTTAATCAATCCATTAATAATTTAGAATAATCTTTTTTTCTTTTTATTACTCAGCTCTGATCTCATCAGTTAATCATAACAATTTCAGCTATGGGATTCGTGTAAAATCGGTATACCATATCATGATAGCGAATCGAATGATGCTGTCATATTGGGTTTTATGGTTGCAATATTCATCCAAAAGGTTAATTTCCTGTCCTTTTTCAAATGATTGAAAAATATATGCGAAAATAATTTCGATCTATGATATCTTGAAATTAGCTAAATTACAAAAAAAAAAAAACAATTTATATCGATAATCTTATTATAGTATTTATACGCGATCGAAGGTTATCAACCACTGTACGTAGCTCATTTTCATGAATGGCAAGCTGGTATTGGTCTTATTTTATCCAGGTAATAATAATAATTATTATTTTGCAAAAATATAAATTCGTAATTGCTCGTTTGTAACTGCAAATTGCTCCTTGCTCTTTAGTAATTTTCATTCCAAAATGTTTCCAATATTAAAATAATATTCTATATCTTAAATGAGAGGGAGGATTTTTGAGATTTTTAGTTTTCATTTATTTATTCATTTGTCCCATTGCTTATTTGTTCTGCAAAATTAAATTCACCCTTTGCATAGAATGAAGTAAATTAAAAAAAGTGAACTAATTTAGAAGTGGAGATTTCTCGTTGCGACAAATTTTTCAGTTATTGAAAACTATGCTTAAATCATTGATAGCAATTACTTATCTATAGATAAGAATGTTATGTTTTAGGATTCTATGATAATCATATCAATTATTTGAAGTAATACTTTGAAATGTGTTATATTCGAATCATCAATTTATTGTTGCAGGCTATGGAAGACGGATGTTTCGACAATTTTTACAACACATGCTACCTTACTTGGCCGATACCTATGTGCATCCGGTGCAGATCTATACAACAATATTGATAAAGTTTGAAGTTCTTCCTCTCATTTT
>NW_018108535.1:56049-64750 GCF_000183805.2 Loa loa
ATATATATATATATATATATATATATATATATATATATATATATATATATATATATATATATATATATATATATATATATATATATATATATATATATGTTTTTCCTGATTTTACTTTGTTATTTGGAACAGACTTTGCTCTTACTAAGAACTAAAATATTTAATTATTATTATTATATTAATTTTTTACTAGCTCTTAAAATTTTACTCACATTGAATAAAGTGAATTCAAACAATCGTTTTTCGTCTTAAGCGTGTATTTCTATTAATATTGACAGATAGTACGTAATTAAATTAAAATTACAGGAAAAAAAAGAACGGGGGAAACGATTATTTGAAATAACTTTATTCAATTAAAATAAAACTTTAAAGTTCGCAAAAAATTAATGCAATAATAACAATTAAAAGCTTCTTTTTTTCTTCTTAATGCTTAGTTAAAATTGAAGTTTTCAGTTTGATGTTGATCGCGAAGCAGGAATACGCCAAATTTACCACAGATATTGTATCGAAAGAGCAGCAGCTAATTTGGCGCATATTTTTACAACTGTAAGGTTAGCTAATAATTATTTATTATTTCAAACATTTTAATATTTATGCATACATGTCCATTCGTTTTTCAAATATAATTCAATCGAAAAAAATAGTAAATTTTCAAGTGTTAAAGTTTATTTTATATTTTATAGTATAAAATCAACTAATATTATTGCTGTAAGGGAAAAAGGAATGAACTACTTCAAAATCTACGAAATTTATTTTTCATTTTTTAATATTTGCACCAAAATGAATTTATATTTTAATGTTTTCTACTTTAAAGTGTAAGGAACTTAGTTTTTTTGTTTTCCATTTATTTCTTTTTTCTGTACCCACAACGATAGATAAAGATTTGTGGCAATCAGAAATCAAATATTAGCGAGTCAAATAGAGTTTTGTTTGCTTTTTTTCTCCATAAACTTTTGTCGTTGCATTTCTTCTGACACAAACTTCATTTCCCTTACTGTCATAACAATATCAAAAGCATAAGATTGAGCTTAAATTCATTTTGAACATATGGAACTCAATTATTATTTGAAATTTAAATTAACCAATTAAAAAAAAATCCTTTTTTTTGATTGCAGTGAAATAACAGGTCTTGAAGCAACACATCTGATTAAAAGAAAGCCGGATATTTTGACGCCAAACGGTTTGAATGTGGTCAAATTTGCAGCCTTACATGAATTTCAAAATTTGCATTCAGTTGCAAAAGAAAAAATTCACGATTTTATCCGTGGACATTTTTATGGGTTTGATGTTGTTTGTTCAAAATTTCATCCTTTCAACAGCAACGTGTAAAATAATTCGCAAATTTTTAAGTTAAATTTGTAAGTTTTGTTTGTCTAAACGAAACGTCCGTGCATTTTCGGTCCTTGTAGGGTCTGTGATCTGTGCATCGAAACCTGATTTTCTTAGTACTATATGAAAAAGTTGGTTTAATCGTTCTTTACAAAATTCGACCTGGTCAATTTAGTGCTATATGACAGATTTGACCGAACTTTTTTTGTCTTTTCAATAAATGGTAAAGCTGACGTGACATTAAGAGGTATCTAGGCGTGACGAGAAAACTGTTCCACAAATTTTACAAAAGTTAGAAAAAACAAGATTTGTCGTGAATGTAAGTTCATTAAGTTGAAGGGACATATTCCGATTACGTATTCGGTAGTAAACAATTGCCTTGCCATTGGAACAAAATAAATGATCTACAATATAGTGATAATGATAATGAATAATATTTTCAGACATTATGATTTCAATTTGGATAAAACAATTTATCTGTTTACGGCCGGACGTTATGAATTTACAAATAAAGGTGGTGACTTTTTCATCGAAGCATTGGCAAGGTTAAATTATCTTCTAAAGGTGTGTGATTGTTATCACTTCCAATGATTTGATTTTTATTCTGCTGTGATGCATCCCAATTTCTTGCCTATCAACATATTTTTTAGTAATTAAAAAATATTTAGAAACTTGTTTCAACTTCTAGTTTAAAGTTAACATTATAATTTTTAAGTGAGATAAAATGAATGAATGATTAATACTAGTACATACTAATAAATACCTTTTTCTACGTATTTCAATTTTTGTTTTTTCTCTTCTCCTTTTTTTCCTGCATTTCCTACATCTATGTGGTTTGTTTTGAAAATCTTTTTTCTTCAATTTTTTTTCCGAAATATTGCAAATTAAGTTGTTCAAAATTTTTTAATGCTTTTTTATAAAATGATAATTGATCATTAAATTGCAATAATGCAAAATATATTCACAAAAAATTTTCATCTCTGAGAATTTAAAAAAATTACAACACGGGAACTTTTTTTGAAATACAAATTTCAAGAAATCATTTGAAAGCCGAAAATTAAACAACAAAAAATTCCCGTAATTTGATAAATATTAATTTGAACGAATAGAGGATAAAAAAAATATGAAATGAATAAATATAGAATGGAATCACTAAAAAGACTAGATTTTAGTGGCAGCTAAAATTGAAGGAAATTTTATAAACTTATCATTAAATTTATTTAAAATTATAAGCTATCACTTTAAATGAATTTTATGGAATCGTAAACTGTTTAGCAGAAATTCAGATTTAAGAGTTGGCTCGTAATGCCGAAAAAGATATTAGCGCTTAAAGATGCTATAAAATTGAGCGACTGTGTCATCTTAGTCAAAAGGTCAACAACCTCCTAATAAACTATTCCGGAAAAGATTCGCTCGTCATAAACGTAACTCTAAATTTCCAGTAAAAATTTGGTGGATTGAAATTTATCAAATCTTCATTGATACTTTGATTTTTGACCTTCCAGGGAAAATAGCAAGAATTGAGTTGTTAATCGCTGGATTCTAAAAATGGAAAATTTTTCGTTCATTAAATCGTCGTATTTTATACTTTTTAATTAACTTTACACCATACTAAATGAATTATTTGATCATTAAATAAAGATTTCCTTTAAAATGATATTAAAAAATAGGACGGAAAAACAAAACCAAAAATAATGTGTGGACTTTTTTTTCAATAGATCTTGGCTTCTTGGCTTATAAATTGAACCGAAATTTGTGCTAAAAAAGTGAAGTGAAAGGAAGAAGGAAACTTTGGATATGAAATTTCAGGTGTAATGCTACTGGTCGAAAATATTTACGTTAACTTCAATTCAAGATCTCCTCTTACTTCACTGTTACAGAATTTTTTTCATTTGTTGAAAAAATTGAAGTATAACTTACTCATGTCCTTTCTCATATCAGTGTTTCAAACAGAGGATTTAGAAATTTCAACAAGAAAAAAATAGCAAAAAGAAAGAAAAAAATTTTTCTTTCTTTGTCTGTAAATTGAAATGATATTCTTCAACATATCAAATATCTTTTTAAAATATTTGACATCATAAAATTTTCGTTGAAAATTCCGATCCGAAAAAATATTTCTGTAATTTCATATTAAAAAAGATTATTCGTCTGCTTACGTACAACAATCAGCCCTAAGCAACATAGATTTGCAACTTTTTTGAACAGTATTAAATTTTCTAGAAGTTTAATTGTTAAAAAATTGGCAATGAAAAGTTAATTCTTAAAATATGCTTTTCCGGATTATCTTAAATTATTTTTCTGGAATACTTTAATTGCTTTTCTTAAAATATGCTATTCCGAAATATCCTTAACTACTTTATGAGTTTACTTTCACTTTGTTAGTAGTTTTACATCCTCTTCAATGCTATACTTTCAAATATGATTTAAAGAAGTATAAAATCTAGATGTTATTCACAGGTGGTTATTTGTTTGCTTTTTTTCCAATCAATAAAGTTTAATGGAATTTTGAAAAAAAAAAATTGAACTAAATTGCTGATATAACGACATCATTATCAAATTTCATCCACTTCTCTTGTTTCATGTAAACCGGTCAGATTAGCTTCTCTTTTTTTTCGTTTTATTTTTGTTAATTATTTTTCTGAAATTTTTGGATAGTGACATTTCTCTTTCAGATTATTCGTTAATTGAAAACCGTATCAGTTTTCTCTATGCTTTGCAAAGAAAGGAAAGTTTCCAACAATTCTCTTTTTCAAATTTCAATTTTTAGCAAAAATAAACTCATACAAATCCATTTCAATCAGTCATTGGTTCATTAATGCTTGGTGCAATTCTTTTTTGCTTTCAAATAATTTGAACTTTTTTTTCGAAATTTCTGGATTAAATTTTAGAGCTTAAAGTAATAAAACTGACATCATTTAAAAAAAAAAAAAAAAAACCGTAAGTTATATCCAATAAACGTGATTTAAATATTTTACTAGATTTCACTGATAACGATAAGTTACCTTGAACAAAATTTATGTAATCTTTTTTCAGTTTTAAATGTTTTAAATGTACTTGTTGTTGTTTTTTTTTAATCAAATAAAATTATTTTTCTCAATTGAAATTGACATTATTCAACATAATCGTCTTTTTTTCTTGTCAAAAATTTAAACTTCGCTTAATCCATTCAAAAATTAAAAGCTAAAAACTGCTGTTTTCATTCATACCATTTATTTTTATTCTCGAATTTCTCTCTCTTTCCTTTCTTTATCCATTACTCAAATGTACTGTAAACTTGCATTCATGCAACTTTTCTTTCACCTTCCATTTACACCTTTTATTTTATTTTAAATTGAGCTTACTGAAATAATAATACAGTGGAAGAACAATATTACATCCTGAACAGGCTTATAATGCTAACAAACTAATTAGCTAATACTAATAATAAAATTGCGTGAAGTAAACAAGTTGAACGTACTGAAGGTTCTTCTCTTATGCATGTTTATTTTTCTATCATTTTCAATGTTTTTTTTTCTCCCTGTTGTTTGTTTGTCAATAATTGCTTCTTCTATTTTTTCCATTTGCACTAATATGATCAATTAATAATTATATCAATTTAGACATCAGCTGATCCCAATTGTAAAGATGTCACCGTGGTTGCATTTATTATTTATCCTGCTGCAGCAAATTCATTCAATGTGGAATCATTGAAAGGACAAGCGGTATGCAAGCAATTACATAATACAATATCGAAGATAAAGGAAAATTTGGCATCGAGAATGTTCGAAGCATGCTTGAAGTTTGTTTAAATGTTTGAAATTTCACAAATTTATGATACCAATGTATGCTTCGTTTCATTATTCCAGTTATTCCCAATGGGTAGTCCGCAAAGGCTATAGCATGGTAAATAGAAAACAGGCAGGGAAAGTTCTTACCAATGTTTGATAAAGTAATGCGTTGAAAGTTTCGATTAAGTTATTTTTAAATTGACAGAATTTATTACTTTTGAACTTTCTGATTACTGCTACAAATAAAAAAAAACCAAAGTTGTCCTTGGAAGGTTGAGAAGCACTACATTGTGGAAGGTATGTTTAATCGATCTTAGAACAAATGATATGGTCATAATTTGTTATGAGAAGAAATATGTAAGATTGCCAATATCTTCCTTGGATCATTGATACGAGTTAAAGATTCTGTTTGTTTAATTTTTGTGTTAACTTAAAAAAAAAAAACTTCCATCATGTTTCAAAAATTTTAATCTTTGTTTTGTAAAATGATATTAGAATGTCAAAATTATTTGAATGTGATATTATAATAGTAGAATTTTTCTTACTAAATAGTATTAAAATAATAAAATTACCTGAACATAATGCTGGAATGCTAGAATTTTCTGGTTATATATTGACATATGTTTGTTTGCTTCATAATATTGCATGCTGTTCCATCTCATTCATTTTTGGAAAGAAACTAAAATATCAATCATTTCACTCATTAATTAGATTATTTTTAACCAATTAAATTACTTTGGCATGACAGTAAGTAACTGCTGCTGTGTCAAACGGAAATTGAATATTCTCGGATTTATTCATATCTTGAAAATACGAAATGAAAAAACGGAAATATTTAGAGGTCGCATACCGGAAATGGAGGATTTGCTACTTCCGGATGAACGTATCCAATTGAAACGTTGCATATTGAGTGCAAAGGTAATCTTATTTAATGAATGGCAAGATATAAATTATAATGGCCATGAGTAATGTTTTAAGTCTTTTTTTTTTGAGAAATTATTGGATTAAAAGTTTGGAATTATTTCAAAGTTCCTTTCAAATTTCAACACCAAGTCTTGATCAGTTAATTAATTTTATTTAATTATGTGTTTAAGCGTGATAATTTGCCGCCAATATGTACGCATAATATGCTTGATGATGCCTGTGATCCTGTATTAAATGCTTTCCGACGTACTCAACTTATAAATCAACCGTATGATCGCGTTAAAGTATGTTACATCTGATCCGTTTTCCATTTTTATACTCTAACTACAAATGATTCTGATCCTTAATAATACATTGAAGGTAATATTCCATCCGGAATTTTTATCATCTGTTTCACCCTTAATGAATTTGGATTATGAAGATTTTGTTCGCGGTTGTCATATGGGTGTTTTTCCGAGTTACTATGAACCGTGGGGATATACACCAGGTTTGATATTAATTGATTTTGCCATCAATTGAGACTTCCTACATAGATATTTTTCTTTTTTACTATCCTAACAATGAACTGTTTTTGGAGAAACTTTTCTACATTAAACACTTTTTATAGCTGAGTGTACGGTAATGGGTGTTCCATCAGTTACAACCAATCTCTCAGGATTTGGATGTTTCATCCAGGAGCAAGTACAGGATCCTCATACATTTGGAATTTTTGTTATCGATCGTCGGTTCAAAGGACATAATGAGGCTATTGATGAACTTGCAAAAACTCTTTATGACTTCACGTTAGTTGAAATATTACGTGATTTTCACTTACCATTCGACGTTTTAAATACAAACGATTACAAATCAATTCTAACATTTACTTTTATTTCGGTTAGTTATGAATTTTAAGAATAAGTGTTTTTTTTGTAGATTACTTTCGCGCCGCCAGCGTATTATTATGCGAAACCGGACGGAACGACTCAGCGAACTTATAGATTGGAAAACTCTCGGAACGGTAATTCACCCATTATTTGATACTATGTATGGACTAAATTTCGCGAATAGCAGATTCCAGTGAATTCATGTCTTAAATTAAAACAGACTAAGAAAAAAAAACGAATTTATTCTTCTTTTCCATCCACAATGCCTATGTCAATATTCTGGAAAATTGCAGTTTTATCGGGAGGCACGACGAAAAGCACTTGAAGCTACGCATCCAAATTTCATGCAAGTAATCGAAGAAACTGTGAAGAAAATGCCTCGTCCAACTTCAGCACCATCAACACCGGCTACAAGTCGATCCGTATCACCCTACGACAGCGAAGAATCAGATACTGCGGAACAGGAAGCATTCGAAGCAAAAGCATGGGTAGAAGCTAATTAAGTAGGCTATTGTCTTAAAATGATTGTGTATCTAACATAACAAAGAGATTATCAACCATATTTTCATATAATAAGATGAAATTTCATGTTGAATTTTCTTTTTTCTTCTAGCAGTGCATGGATCAGATTTATTTTAGCCTGAATCTATTGACCTGAATCAGAGTTGTCCTGCAACATGCGCTTTACTTTATGTATTTACTAATAGGATAGAAGAAACAAAAAATTAAGAGTGTGAATCGTTCAATTTGTAACCAAACAAATAAAAGTTACATTTTTATCAATCCATTCTTGATCTATTGCATTTCCATCTTTCCTTCTTTCGCAAAAAATTGTTGGCAGCAAGTTTTTAATTATCATTTCAAAAAAAAAGAGAAAAGGGTAGAATACTTTCCTTGGTGATAAAACTTAAAATTACTTTTTTTTAAAAGGAAGAATTATTGGAATTATTGGAATATTTTGAAATTACGATTAACCTATGTTTCCCAATGTTATATTTTGTCATTCTTTTTGATTGTTATAATTCAGTCATTACTTTGTAATAATAGATTACGATTTTTCCTTCTTATTGAAATAGTTGACATGTGTGCCTAATCTTTTGTACTACTACCATAACCTTTGACATCTTGTACCACTTTTTTAATGCAAATTTACCAATAAATTTTTGATTGAATAATTTAATTTTGTTTCAAAATTGAAATTAACAAGTTAGAAGGAAAATAATAAAATGAAATATTTCAAGTTACTTTTACAATATCACTTGTACTATTGCATCCAAATAAAAAAGAAAAAAAGAGATTCATTGCCTTATTCTGTTCAGAATATGTTGTACGTTAAGAAATGTTGCGTCTTTTTTATGTGTAAGCTTGATCATTACAGAGCTGAAATGAAGAAAAATTTTACAAAAGAATAGTTTATTTTTCTATTTTCAAAAATTTCATCAAAATTTAGTTGCTAAACAGACTTATTAAATTATGCAATCAATAATTATATCTTCATACAACATATATGAGTATTACTACTTTTACAATCAAATTTAAATGATATGGTTAGTGTTATCATTTATCTTATCATTATTAATATAAGCTGAAGTTGTTTTCATCCCCCACTCCTCTCTGTCTCTTTATCATAAAAGTAAAAGTTTCAGTAAAAAAAAAGCTGTAATACGGCGTATATTTTCAAATAAAAGATGATAAAAACTAATTAGAAACACAATAATCCTTCACTTTCATTAAATCAAATTCCAATAAGTCTTGACAAGGAAAAATAAAATATAGCTGTGAATATTGATAGTTGAATTAGTAAAGTTGGATGATTTC
>NW_018108535.1:65350-67465 GCF_000183805.2 Loa loa
CAATAGTTTCATCAAAATTTAGTTGCTAAACAGACTTATTAAATTATGCAATCAATAATTATATCTTCATACAACATATATGAGTATTACTACTTTTACTTGGTACAATCAAATTTAAATGATATGGTTAGTGTTATCATTTATCTTATCATTATTAATATAAGCTGAAGTTGTTTTCATCCCCCACTCCTCTCTGTCTCTTTATCATAAAAGTAAAAGTTTCAGTAAAAAAAAAGCTGTAATACGGCGTATATTTTCAAATAAAAGATGATAAAAACTAATTAGAAACACAATAATCCTTCACTTTCATTAAATCAAATTCCAATAAGTCTTGACAAGGAAAAATAAAATATAGCTGTGAATATTGATAGTTGAATTAGTAAAGTTGGATGATTTCAAAAAACTTTCAAAAGATTAAATGCATGAAAGGTAAATAAACTTGGTTAACTAAGGCTGAGAATAATAAAAAAGGATTAATCCTTCGATGGCACTTTAGGAGAAACACTTTGTACAAGTTATTTCCAAGATTTTATTCATGAAAAGGATTTAATTGCTCCTTTGTGAAGCTTGTAAACTTCTTCCTTCATCATTGTGGAAGAAGAAATATTTTTATCAATAAAAATTGGTACAGTATAAATGATGAAGAATGCAAGGAATTGATAAGAAAAAGTAATTTTTAACAATATTAATCTTTTAAGATTTGTATCAATTTTCAAACAAACTTGCAAATGCATTTTTCACCCATATAAAATTTGCATACGAGACATATGACGCGCTGTGAAGACTTCATTGCTACAGTCTTCACAGAAATGATGCAACTAAAATTTGCATATTGATTAAACGGAAAACATTTTCCTTTTAATGGTAGAAGAATTGACTCGCTTCAACTTTATTACTCCAGTCATCATTGCGCGGCACGGCTTGTCATCACCTAGCTCTCCCGGCGGTATGGACCTCGACGATGAAATTCTCGCAAGAGGACCGCCATCTACGATTGGTGCTTGTGGAGATGTCTCACTTGTTGCCGAATTTTCCCTTACCCATTCACCAATTCCGCTATGTCATAGTACCCCAATTGATTCATCCAACTCTGGGTTAGAAATTGTTATCCACAATGGGAATAACGCTGTTACGGATACTCCCTCTCCGGACCGCGGAAATAATTCTCCCAAAGATCAGGAAAAGAGTGAAAGCCATATGATGGAAGAGGTGCGTGGCCTTGACGAATTAACCTCGGTTACGGTTCCGCCTGATCCTGAAGTAGGAATGAGCGGGAATGCGCAAGCCGGACTGGAATCCAGCACGGATGCAGCACTCGCAACGAACGAATTCACTGTGTCAGGCCAGCGCTACTGGTTTCGCGAACGAAAACCGAAAGTTGACGAATTTGGAGATGTAAGTTTGTAGACTAATTAATCGTTTTACTGATTTACTTATTTTTTCGGGTAATATGCGATAGATATGCGACAAGTACACAGTTAATATTTATTTATTTATTCAGTATTCTTCCTTGCATTTTTCAGTAAATTTCAACCGTTAAATTTACAAGATTACTATCGCAAATCTATGTTTTCTTGTTTCAAAACCTTACTCATTGTTGACGTAAGAATACAAGATGTGGAGAAGTTGACCGTCCACAAATGATAAATCCGAATGTTTTTCCAGAATGGAAAAAAAGTTACACGTGTCAGAAAGGCCAAAACGCATAGAAAGAAGAAGAAGAGAGATGGAAATCCGATAAAAACTCGTCCGATGAAGCGTGTTGCACGTCCACCTCCCGAAGAACCGGAAACCAACACCACCAATCCCGTTAATGATCAGGAAGAAGACGAGAATGACGAAAACATTATTCATATCTACATTTAAGGCAGTGTGATTACAATTTCCCTCCAAATCCTCAATCCCCTTTAGTAACCACATATCTACCAACTCTTCTACAATATTCTACAACATTATCCACAGTACCTACAGTAATATTCCCACCCCTATTTCCGTCTGTCTCCTTCCAATGTCTTGAGCAATATAATCCCATAAACCAATATGTCTCCAGTCCCCTATCCCTTATGTCTCTTTTTTTTTTAAATGAATTTCCCAAAATACACATTTGATTAGTAT
>NW_018108536.1:2532-5751 GCF_000183805.2 Loa loa
ATTTTATTTTTCTTTTTCTTTTTTTTTAAATTCGAAAATCAAAAAACGATGGAAAGAAGAGAAGAGAAGAGCTATTCATGAAAGGTACTATTATGTAAATAATAACATTAGCACAAATAGCACAAACAAATATGTGAAAAGGATAAGAAATAATGAAAGGATGGGAAAGAATCGTTGCATAGAGGTCTATACTTATAGTGTATATGAAAATAAGGTTATTGTATTTCTTTTTATTTTTTTCTTTTTTTTTGTTTCTTTTTCTTTCTGAAAAAATACAATTTTTATCTTTTTTTCTCTCTTGTTATTTTCTAATTAAAATTATTTAACTGGAAATTTTATTTTCCGGAAAAATGTCGAGCAAATTTCGCTTATAGCTTCTCACAATTTTGTAATTTTAACACATATTTCATTCAATCTTTTATTTTTAAATTCATATTTATAAATTAATATATATCAAATAAGTCGAGAAATAATTCCCACAAGGTCATATTATCAATAGGTCATAGTTCATTTGATTAGAAGGGGCAATACTATCAATAAGTCATAGTTCATTTGTTTAGAAAGGAATGTAATAAAATGAGATATCATAAAATTTGAAAATTGATAACAGAAAAATATTGGAATAGCAAAAAAAAAAATTAACTTCTAATAAATGAAGAAAAAAATAATCATATTAACAATAATGATAAATGATAATGATAATTTTTTTTTCTCAGTAAAAAATGATAAAGTGTTAAAAAAAAAAGTAAAAGAAGAAATTTAAATAGGAAATAAAAAAGTGGAAGAACAAATTGTTAAATATAACATTATTATAGGTTAGGCTAAGCAAAATGAGCTTAAAGTGGTCGGTTTTAAAATTTCATTTTTCTTTTTTTCAAACTTTAAGCATTTCCATTCTCCAAACTATTTCTGCTTTTTTTTTAAATTTCCTTCTTCCTTTTTTTCCCTTATTTATTACCGTCGTTTGGCGAAGTTTACTTTGAAGATAATTGATTAAAAATAAATGATGGATTAATTGGTATTGTTTTTATAAAATTTTGCTTTAACAAGATTGATATGTTTCAGTTAAGCCTTATCTGATGATATTTGCTCTTACAATTATTATCAAAAAATAAATATGAAATATGAAAATGAAAAGGAAATTAATTGCAAATATTAAATTTAAAAAAAATGGGAAAGTATAAATGAAAAAATTTAAACTATTGGTCAAGAAATGAATTGACCATTTGTTAATAAACTTGATCACTTGATAATAGTTAATCAATAAATTAATGCTAATTTTGATTATATTATCAAATTATAAGATGTAATAATATTTATATTAAATTTATTCCTGAATTAAAATTATGGTTTAGGCATTTTTGGATAAATAATATTTGAGGCATTTTAAGTGTATAAATCAAAAAAAAAAAGGGTTATTATCATGCGTTACTTTATTATAAATACCTTTCTCTTTGCTTAATTAGATTCTATTATTGTAATTAATTTCAATGTTGTGCTAATTTGTTATTGTAATTAATTTTACTGCAACTAATGATTGCAATTAATTTAATTATTGTAATTTATTTTAACATTATGTTACTGTAATTGATTTTAATATTATGCTAATTTGATTCATACATTCTGCCTTGTTTGATACAATATGAATTTAGTTTAAGTACTGTAAGTAGATTGTAACAAAGAATAGTTGCCTAAAAAGTATTGAATTATCATTTTCGTAAATTATTTTACAAAATTTCAATATTTTATTTTCATTTTTTTTTCCACTCAAATATTTTATGTCTTTTTCCTTTGCAAAAAGATGAAACAAAAAAAAAAAAGTTTATTTGAAATTTAATCCAAAGTAAATTAGCTAAACCGCTTTTTTTTTCTCAGCCAAACAAAATTTTCCTTGAAAGTGCAACAGAAATAGGATTAAATTTCGAATAAATTTAACAAAATTTCAATCCGTATTCACCAAAAAAAAAAGTCGAATGATATGAAAGAAAAATTTCATTTTTTGAAATAAAAATTGAAAATTTTTAATTTTGCTTTTCTTAATAGTTAAAGTGATGGAAAGGAGAAAAATTTTTGAAAAAGAAAAAGTTTAGACAAAGATTTTCGGTAAGAAGCAATAATTTTAACCATAATTTCAGCAAAAGGAAAAAAAAAGGAACCGGAAACAAATTACGGAAGGAAATTTTTTGGGACAAATTTATAATCTGGCGGAAAAACATTTTGTAATAGTGGAATAAAAAAAAAAAGAAACACAAATTTCTTTTCAGGATTTTAGTTCTTTGTAGAAATTTATTAAATTCATTTCAAGATGACAAAAGTACTAGAAAATTAAACTTCTCTTCGCTTTCTCTCTCTCTCTCTCTCTCTTTCCCTCTCTCTGTTCGTTTAACTCTCTGTTAGTGTGAAAATATCTTAAATTTCAAATAAAAAATGAATTTGTTAAATCGAACTTGGAACAATTTAAAATCAGCCTAAAAATGTTCTGATTTATCTTCCAAAGCATTAGTTTGATTTAAATGTAATTTTAAATCAGAAAGATCAAAGATCATTAACATTTTTTGAAATGTAAAAAAAATATAATAAACAAATCCAATTATTGACATCAAATTTCGAAAAAGAAAATTTTTTTTTAATTTTCGAAAAAAATGATGAACGTAAGTTTTGAAAGTTAAAACAGGAAAGATATGATAGATGAAAAAGTTATTTAAGTTAAAAATAAAAAAAGAAAATAAACAAATGAATCATTAATTGCTGTTGTAATTTGAATAATACTGTAAACAAAATGAGACCGTGAAATATTTTCCAGATATGTGTTATTTGTATTTATATTTATATATAAAGAGAGGGAGTAATTTCAAAAAACAGAAAAGAAAAAAGGAATTTTGGATAGAGAAAGAAAAATAGAAGGAAAGAGAAATAAAAAAGAGGGAGAGAGACGGAAAAAGGGTAAGATAATCGACAAAAATTTACATATCCATACATATATATATATATATTAACAGGAAACGATGAAATATAATAAAATGAAAATGATAAGAAATTTTTTGAGAATGAGGAAGGTCCATATTTGCAGCTGTTTCCTGTTCACGATGAAAATAATAATTAATTGTAATGATAATAAAAATAATGATAATTAATAATGATAATAATAATAATAATAATAATTAATAATAATAATAATAATAATAATAATAATAATAATAATAATAATAATAATAATAA
>NW_018108536.1:7098-9231 GCF_000183805.2 Loa loa
TAATAATAATAATAATAATAATAATAATAATAATAATAATAATAATAATAATAATAATAATAATAATAATAATAATAATAATAATAATAATAATAATAATAATAATAATAATAATAATAATAATAATAATAATAATAATAATAATAATAATAATAATAATAATAATAATAATAATAATAATAATAATAATAATAATAATAATAATAATAATAATAATAATAATAATAATAATAATAATAATAATAATAATAATAACAGTAATAATAGCATTTAACAATGCTAATGACAAGTAAAGAAAAATTGGGTACCGAAAAGAAAGAGGAAGAGAGAGAGTGAAAAGAATTAAAAGGGAAAATGAGATCGGTTTTGATGGTACAAATTATTCATTTTCTTTTTTTTTTGTTTCTTTCCAAAAACTAATTTTTATTAACACCAATAGGATAAAATAAAAAAACACAGTCTTTTTTTTTTTTTTATTTGTTTTGCATATATTTGTTAGAGATAAAAGAGAAAAATAATATAAAAGTACCGTACACTTTTTTTGTTTTCCACGTGAAAAAGAAAATAATATACTTTGTAATTTTGAAGAAAAAAAAAGAAAAAAAGGAAGAAATTCGTTTTTACTAATTTAGGAATTAATGCAAATTTGGAGAGTTTGAAAAAAGAAAGCAAGGAAAAAGGCCAATTTTACATTATTTTGTAATTATTAGCTAAGGTCAGAGATCAAAACCTTGAAAAGATCATAGTTCATTATGGTTTGCTTATTTGCTTGTTTTATTTCGATTAAAATTTTAATTTGAATTTCTTTTTACGACTAATATTTGGGCTAATAAAAGAAATGTAATTGGTTGCTTGAAAATTGATCAAAACCCGTTTATAGCTAAATTCAAATTAATCCAAATTTTAATCCGTCTATTTTTGCAATGAAAATAATTTTAAAAAAAAGTGTTCTAAGCTTCAAGCTATTATCTTGTCTATTGGCTACAATCTTTTTTTTTTCACTAGTTGCAATTTTTAATTAAATACTATGATTGAAATAATGTGGACTGTTAAACTATTCGAAAATTGAACTCAAATAAGTTTTAAAGAAATTTGATGGACATTTGATAATAACTAATTTAGATTTAGCGATCAAACAATAACAGATTTGCTATCACAAAAATTACTAATATTCTTTAAAAATTATTGCTTGATTTTGTCTTTTCATTCAGTTTAATTTCAAAATTTAATTAGCACTTCATCTTTTTTCCATGATAATTTAAAAGTTGAGGATTTACGAGTGACATCTTTAAAATTCATTATTATCTTTATCCAATATTGCTCAGTTGACAATTCTCATTGGCTTTTTTTTTTTTTTGCTGCTTTAGTCAGTTTTTATTTGGTTTAAAACGAATTCTTTTCACTTTCAATTAACAAGTAAAATAATGAAAAAAAAAAAACTGTAAAAGTGGCAAGCTAATTCCTAACTTTATTGCCTCACAAAAGAATTTCCGAATTCAGCAGAACATTTCCAGGATCGTTTTAAAATGGTGACATAATGGCAAGCAAGCAATAATAAAATTCGATGAGGTATTTTAGAATGAAAAATTATTTTGCCTTTACAAATGATTGAATGAAATTCTTCGTTGAACAAAATTATATTATCAATGAATTATCACAAAGAAGAAAAAAAAGGAAAAGAAATGGATGAATAAAGATCATGAAATTTTTAAAAAGAATGAGAAAATTACGATAAAGTAAATAAATCAAAAAAATTACGATGAAGTTAAATAGATCAAAGAAATAGGATGAAATAAATAGATCAAAAAATCATGATAAGATTAGACAAAAAATTATGATGAAGTGAAATAGATCAAAAAATTATGACGAAATAAATCGATCAAAAAATCGTAATGAGGTTAAATAGATCAAAAAACCACGATAGAGTTAAGTAGATCAAAAAACCGTGATAAAGTTGAATAGATCAAAAAGTCATGATGATGCAAATAGATCAAAAAATCATGATAAATAGATAAATGATGATAAATAGATCAAAAAATTACGATAGAATTAAGTAGATCAAAAAACCGTGATAAAGTTGAATAGATCAAATCATGATAAATAGATCGAAAAATTGTGATAGAGTTAAGTAGA
>NW_018108536.1:10111-12498 GCF_000183805.2 Loa loa
GATAGAATTAAGTAGATCAAAAAACCGTGATAAAGTTGAATAGATCAAATCATGATAAATAGATCGAAAAAATTGTGAATAGAGTTAAGTAGATCAAAAAACCGTGATAAAGCTAAATAGATCAAAAAATCATGATGATGCAAAAAGATCAAAAAATCATGATAAATAGATAAATCATGATAAATAGATCAGAAAATCACGATAACAAAACGGATGGAAAAAAAATGAATAAATAAATAAATAATGATAAAAAAAAATTTTAACACCATGTATGAAAAATGATTTTCAAAACAACATACCTCAAATTCTTTGCGTAGAATTGGCCCAGCGCTTGCAATGTATAATTTATGAGCATCATCCATTACTAGCTGAACCGGTTTTCGTTTAACCTATTAAAAAAAAAAAATGTTAAATTCAAATTTTTTGAAACATTTTTTTTAATATTTCTCTTCCTTTCTTTTTTTTTTGCTTACTATTTTTAATACTAGAAATAACATACTATAAAATAATTTCTTAAAAACAATTTTTAAAGTTAAATTAAATTATTTTGATTTCATTTTTTTTTTTTTAAAAAAGTATATGTACGAAAATTAATCAAATAATCTTCCAAAAACAAATTATGTCACACAAGTGTTGAAATTTTTCATTTGGTTTTTTTTTTTTAATGATGGAAAGAAAACTTTTCGAATTAATTTCAATCATTTAATTGTACCCAAAATTTCAATCAGCCATGTCTTCATTACAATTCCAATAACATAAAATTGGAAATCAAAAAAAAAAATATTTCAGTAAAACAACAAAAATATTCAAAATAATATCAATAAAATAATTTGGAAATCAATAAAGCACTATATATAGCATAGACTAAAAAATTCGCAAATTTTTTGAACCGGAAAAAAACCACTTACTTGTCTGACTAATATAAATAGCATAAACCGGAATAATAGGAAAAATAGTTTGAACCGGAAGGAAAAAAAAATCCACTTACTTGTCTGGTTGCAAAACGTATACATCGAAAATACAATATGACATTATCTTCTTGAATTTCTAATGCAAATTTTGCCCAATTTTTTGTAAATTCCGGTACCAAAAATGATGCTAACGCTTTGGTTTCCGTTTCTTTACTTGAATCCGTATAAAGTAATGTAATATTTGTTTGATTGTCACCTTCAAAAAATATAAATGACTTTATTTTAAAAAATAATTTAATTAAAAACAAAAAAAAAACGAAAGAAAATGAAATATTGTTAATTAATTTCCAAATAAAAAATATCAGTAATGATGAAATGTAATATCTATTATTGTATTATATATTCTGATAATAAATTTGTTTACTTTATTATTACTATTATTATTATTTTTTTTAAAATGATTTTTGCTAAAAAGTTTAAAATATAAAATTAAAAATTTAACCAATTATTGAAAGAATTATAGTTCCGCCTTTTCTTTTTTTTCCACTGTCACATAAACGACATAATTTGAATATAAATTTTTAAACAAAAAAAAAGAAGAAAAATTTTTGAATATATTAAAAAAGTTGTAAAATTTGAACCGGCAGATTCGAGTAAAACACCAAGATCAACAACTGTATCAAGTGGATTAACAACAGCAAACAAATATCCTCCTTGACGATCATCCGGTCGAATTACTGCTGTAAATGCAAAATTTCGAAAAAATTTTCGCGGAAGATACTGTCGATATGGTACAACAATTTCGACACCACGCTGTAAATGAGAAATTTTTATTGAAAAATTAATTTGTAAAAAATTTTATTACCGTAAGAATATACTGGAAATAAAATTTTCAAATCTTTTATTCTCAATTTTAATTGGCCAAATTCATTTAATTAATTGAAATTAAGATAATAACAATTCTTTTATGTTTCTTTCATATTTCCCTACGTTTTATTCATTTTTTTTTCATTTATTATCTCAAAATGTTTAAATTATATGTTTAGAAAAATTGAAAACGCAAAATTTCATAATTCTAAAATATTGAATTCTTAATTAGGATTAATTAAAAATTAGGCATTTTAATTTCAAATAACCAAATTTTTGATTTGGAATTTTTTCAAAAAAATTATTAATAACGAAATATCTAAAATATAAAATTTTACAAAGTATTAAATTCAAATAATATTTTGGAACTTTTTTAAATTACCTTAATTCCAACAGCAGGAAAACCTTCGAGACCTTTAGCTTTGTAAAGCTCGATACGATCATTTAATAAACTTTTTACTGGCACCAAAAGATCAATATCTGATTCAGAATCTAAAATTATGCAATAAATAAAAAACTTTATTATTTCGTAATTTATGATTTCTTTTTTTTTTTTTTGAAAAATCATTTGTCTTGAAAATCAAAAAAAGCTATCAATCTTAATTTTTC
>NW_018108536.1:13129-14816 GCF_000183805.2 Loa loa
ATATCTATTCCAAAAAAATCTATCAGTTTGAAAATTTTGGGTTTTAAAGCAACAATTTGAAAGTTTTCAATTTTAATTATCAGTTTACGCAGAACAAATTAACAAATGATAACTTATGTAAATTTGAATGCTTCTTAATTAATAATCTTTTATCAGCTATTTTTGATCATTGTATGCAGTTGCACCATATCAATTTAATATTTGTAATCATAATTATTAGTGATCAGTTTAATATTGTAAGCTTTGTTAGTGTTAAATAGTTATTTGAAAAATTTGAAATTTAAAAAAAAACTTTTTTAAAAAAAATAGTTCTCGAATTAGTGAAGTATGCGAAAAGTAAGCATTGATTTGTTTCATGACAAATTTAGCAAAAAAAAAAAAAATCAAACGAAATCGAAAACAAAAATGAAACAAGTTTTCAAAACGGGAAAAAAATTAACAAATTAAAATTAAAATTAAAATCTTTTTTAATCAGATCAAGAATTTAGATTGATAAGTTCAGAAAGAAAAAAGAAGCAATCATATTGCAAATGAGCGAATTCTTTTGATCTTATCATAGGAATAGAATGGATAATCGTTGATGCTTATCATTGAATGAAATTATTCAAATAGCTATCAGAAATTTTTAAAATTTAATTTTGTTGAAATTAATTGAATAGTATTTAGATAGTTCTTGGAATATATCGGAAATGAAATTAATCGTTTCCTATTTGCATTATTTGAAGTAACTATTTTTTTTTTTTGTTTTTGCTAATTGAATTCAATCGAATTCAGGCATGACAATATATTTTGTTCGAACAAATTCCACTTCGCTTTTTTATTTTTGATATCAAAAATGTCGTCTTTAAAAAAGGAGAAAGTAAATAATTTGTGAAAAAATTGAAAACATGATTTCAAATTGATTCCAATTTCTGAAGCATAATTCTGACTTCTGAAGCATAATTATGGCTTCTAAAGTGTAATTTTGATTTCTGAAGCACAATTCTGAATTATGAATTACTTCTGGGTTTCTAACATGCAATTCTGAATTTTGGAATAATTTCGATTCTAGTTCAATCTCATCTTCTGTTCAAATACAATGATACTGTAATACAGTTTTCAAATAATTTTAAAATAGAAAATGAAACTTATTGGATACATCTGAAAAACGAATTCTATCTTTGCTAAAACAAAAGTATATTAATATTAATTAGACCAAAACGGTCGCACTAATTTTCATTTAATTACACTAATTTAATTAATTACACTAATTTTCAGTAATAAACAAATATTTTTTTTTTATTCAAAAGAAATAGAAAAAAAGAAAGAAAATAAAAACTGAAATAACACTATCCGTCGAAAAATTATTGTTCTTAGATCATAAAAAAAAAAAACGATTTATATACTTTTAAAAAAAAAATGAATAAAATAAGCAAATTGTCATTCCCAAATTACTTCGATTTTTTTGTTCTTTTTTTTTAAAAAAAAAAAAAATTTGAAAAATCTTTCCAAAAAATCATAAATATCCATAATAACATTATGTATAAATGATACTAAAGATTGAATGATACAAATGATAAAATGAATTATCATTTATCAGTATAACAAATATTTCTCTTTCTTTTGCATATATATGTATATATTTCTTTTCATTGTTATTACTTCATAGATTTATTTACATTCAAATGATATGTCTTTTTTTTTTTTT
>NW_018108536.1:15378-19114 GCF_000183805.2 Loa loa
AATTAATCATTATATCATTATATTAGTAAATAAATTTAAGTTAATTGAAAANAAGATCAATTTTGATAGTCTCTATTTATAACATTATTGAATGAATATTGCAAGAATTATACAAACGAAATATATTAATGCTAAATTTATATTATTATCATTAATTAACTATTATATCACTAAATTTAATATTATTATCATTAATTAATCATTATATCATTATATTAGTAAATAAATTTTAAAGTTTAATTTGAAAAAAGAAAGAATTAATTTTGATAGTAATTATAGTTTATCGCTTATTTGTATGCCTATTTTTTATTATCATTTAATTACCATTTTTGTTCATTCCTACATAATAACATGTATACTTTACTAATAGCTTATTGTATCAACAATACTTATAACAATATGTATACTTTATTAATAGCTTATTGTATCAGTAATATTTATAATAATATGTATACTTTACTAAGAACTTATTGTATCAGCAGTACCTATAATAATATATATACTTTACTAAGAGCTTATTGTATCAGCAGTGCTTATAATAATATGTATACTTTACTAATAGCTTATTGTATCAGCAATACTTTTACTAATCATATATATTTGATTTATTATTCTTCAATGATAACTAATATGTATACATTTATTATTGTATTTAACTTTTTGGGAAAAAGTAAAACAAAAAAAAAAGAAGAGAATGAAACGAAAATATCTTTTCATTAATCAAATTCGTGTAAATATTTGAATTTGAAAAGAGTAAAAAATATTCTCAAGGGATATTTTGTCATAAATAATAGCTAAATTTATTCAATAATGTTTGAATAAAGAAAAATAGAAAGAAAAAAAGTGACAGGATTACTCGAAATAATATTAATTTGAATTATGGGAAAAAAAAATTTTTTTTTTTCAGAAAAGAAGGGTTGCATAATAAAAGTAAGATTGATTAGTTTTTTCCGATTTCGTTTTTTTTTTTTAATTTATTCGTTATTTAAATTTGATTTTTATTTTATTCATTCAATCTTAACCCATTTAGGATGTAATTTTCAACGATGAATTGCAAGTAATACACAAAAAGTAATTGTAAATTTAAAAAAAAAAAATTATCAATTATTTTCTTTTTTTTTCCTTTTCATACAAAATGGTAAGAAAAAAAAAATTGCCATTTTTGTGAAAATAATTTATGAAGACTTAAATTAGATGTGAAGTTTAAATTAAATCTGAAAAAATTAAAAAAAAAACGAAAAGGAATACTGTAGTAATATTTCAACTCTTTGTTGTTTTCTTTTTTTTTCAAATAAACATTTTGTTTACAAATTTACTGGCACAAGTCTTTGAACATTTGTACTCGTTTACATTATTTGTTAAATATTTCAGAGAAAAAAAAGAAAAAAAAAAATCTTGAAGAAGAAAAAAAAAAGCAAACTACTACAGTATCAAAACTTATCAAATCTATGTTAAAAGCGCATCCATGTGACAGTCTTTTTGTCATATAAATTAAATTAAGTGAAAGATTTAAATAATATTTCAAAATTTTAAAAGAAAAAAAGCAACTATAGTGGAATGCTAAACATTATTGAAATTTAGTAAAATTCTAAATTAAAATTAATTACTTACAAATTTCAAATATTATTTGTAAACATCTTTTTTTTGAAATTTTTTTTAATGATTTTATTAAATAATTAATAAATCCAGTAAAAAGTAAAAAAATAAAGAAAAGGGATTAAAAAAAAAAAATTAGTCGGTGGAAACAAATTATCAGTGGTTTACCGAATATGAGTATTCCGGAATTGTTTTTTCCTTTTTTCTTTCTCCGGAATATTGGCATTTATAAAAATATCAATATTTCTTAAATATATCATGCAACTGATTGATCTTTCTATATTCGTTTATTCTTTTTTTTTTTTCTTTTTCTATCATTTGTCCTCTAAATATATGTAATTTATTGTAATTTCATTATTTATTTTTTATGTATTCATCGATCTTTATATCTTATCAATTCATTCGTTCATATTCGATCCATTTAATCTTTGTTCATTCAATTTCTCATCTGATCATTTGTTTTATAACCTTTAACCTTTAACCCTTATCTCATTTTGTTTAATAAAAATGAATGATTATAAATATAAAATAACATGATACTTCTTTTTTATTTGCCTATATATTCATCAATTTTTTTTCCATCATTTCTTTATTAATTATTAGCGCTCTTTTTTACAAAAGGTAAAATGTCATTTTAAGTCAACTGAAAAAAATGATTCATACATTATGTGACCTAAAAGATGACATGAAAAAAAAAAAGAAGATGAATTGTCAACCATTCGTACAAAAAATAACATTTCTTCTTTTTTTTCTTTTTTTTTGTAATTCATACAATCTTTTCTCATTCAATTCACACATGCCATTTTATATTTATGATCATTCATTTTAATTAATCAAATTAGATAAAGGTTAAAGGTTAAGGATAAAAGTCATAGAGGAAGATGAGATATGAAGGAAGAAAAAAAAATGAAAAAAAAATCAACAATGACGATAGGTTGACAATGTTTTTTAAGTAGTTTATTTATTTGTTCATCAATTTGTAAGCTTATTTCTTGTCTTTTATCAATAATTTATCAGCTGATTAATTTATTACCTAATACTGCTATCATTGACTAATTCAATACTGTTAATGCTACTCATTTAATCATTTAATTTATCGCTTTATCGATCTATTAGTAATCAAATTGTAATCAATCAACTAGCATTTATCAATGGTTATGATTTTTCTTATCAATTAATTTCATTACCTAATATAGTTGATCTGCTCGGATGATTTTCCTGAACTATTGCTAAAAGTGCTAATTCATTTCAAATATTATCTATTTCGAAATTAATTTTAATGAAATTATTAAATTAAAATTATTGTAACTTTTTTGTCCTACTATTTATCATCAATTTTATTCTGGATGAAAAAACTTTTATATGTAGCGTTTTCTTGGTTTTTTTTTTGGAAATGATTTCAAATTCAAATTATACTCAATTACAAATTGTACTCAACAATGCTATTTAATTCGAATTTTAAATTAATAAATGAAATTAACACTAGCAAATACATAGGTGCATTTGCGCATATGCGCACTAATTTAGTGCAAATAAATGCATCAAAATTGTTTTATTTAAAAATTTCAAAACAATTAATTAAGCATGAAATTGAATGATTATCATTTTTATCACCTAATCATTATCATTTTTACACATTTGTATTTGAGGAATTTCAAAAAAAAAGAGAGAAAGCAATAAAAAATGAAATTACAAAATATTATATTATTTTTAAACTTTTATTTATCCTTATTTTCCATCGATAATTTTTTTTCTCACATCTTCCAAGTAATAATTTTATCATTTTATCATTTATCATATTTTAACAACCTAATCACTCATCATTTATCATTTGTAAATAATTTTATCATTTTATCATTTATCATATTTTAACAACCTAATCACTCATCATTTATCATTTGTATGCTTAATTAAATTCTTTTAAATTTAAGAGAGAGAAAAAAAAAATGTCCCCTACTTGATGTCCCCTTTTATTTTTCGATGTTTTTTCTTTTCTTTTTTACCCTCTTCACAACATCCATTTTCATTCTTTCCCTCTTAAAATCAAAAAAATAATTTATTAGTTTCGAAAAATTTTTATACTTCTTTTTCACTTTTCATTCATTTTTATTCTTTTTTTTTCTGAACAAAAAAAAAAAAA
>NW_018108536.1:19632-21940 GCF_000183805.2 Loa loa
CTCAAAATGTAAGCGTTTATCACGTGGATGCTCTCAAAATGTAAGCGTTTATCACGTGGATGCACTCAAAATGTAAGCGTTTATCACGTGGATGCTCTCAAAATGTAAGCGTTTATCACGTGGATGCTCTCAAAATGTAAGCGCTTTTCACGTGAATGTCACCTAATTTTTCCCTTTAAATGTCCATTAAAGCATTAAAAATCATAGCTATCTGATAGACTATCTTTTTACACATTATGCAAAAATTGACTTTTATCAGTTAATATTTTAGTTTATTTTGAAATTTTCAAAATGAACTAAAGTCATTATTGAAGTTAAATTAGAAGATTATTATTTTCTAATCTCTCTCTCTCTCTCTTTTTCTCTTCTCTCTCTTCTCTCTCTATTATATATTCTAATATTTCATTGCTATTTCAATTGGAAATATCGTGTAATGTTTCCTTTTCCTTCTTTTTTCCTTTTTTTTTTTCAAAAAAGTCAACGAATAAGCCAGGAAAAAAAAGAAAATCAATCTGAAAGACCTCAAATTGAATGGAATAAGTTGAAGTGTAATATTTTTTCAGTTGAAAAATTCGAATACTCACAAAATATCAAAATTTAACTTTAAATTTAAATCAAAACATTAAAATTTAACTGTAAACTTAAATTAAAACATCGAAATTTAACTTTAAATTTAAATCAAAACATTAAAATCTAACTGTACATTTCAATCAGAACATCAAAATTTAACTTTAAATTTAAATCAAAGCATCAAAATTTAACTTTAAATTAAAATTAAAATAAACATGCAAAAGTGACTATTGTTTAGAATTATTTAAGTAATTAATAAATAATGCGGGGAAAAAAAAGAAACTCATGGATAATAAAAACTAATAATGAAGGTAACAAAAGAAAAAAAAAAAATTTGTCCAAGGAAAAAGAATATTTATTTTTGCATTTGACTTCGAATAATAATTAAAACAATTAATTTCATTAAATATATATCGCTATAAATATACTACATTAACTTAATTCAAATTATAATATCAGTTAAACAATTAAACAGATATCAGTTAAACATGGAGGTGTTAATTATATGTTTTAGTTAACTTAATTAGGTAAGCATAAAAGTAATCATATTTATTTATGATTACGGTTAATTTACAAATGATAAAATGATAAACAATATGCTAATTTAATATTCAACTTTATTCACTGACCTCCAGGCGCATTGAAATCGATGCTTAAGACGTCGAAAATTGCAACATACAGTAGTAATGAAAGATTTAAATATAATGGTATAGTATTCGTCATAGTATCCAAATTCGTATTAAATTACAGTTTCCTTATTTAAATTATTAATTTAATATTTCATAGCAGTATTCGTTTAGCATTTCTTCCAAAAAATAATGCAAATATCAGTTTGTTTTTTTTCTTTTTTCAATTCAATCAGTTAAATTTCAAATGTGAAATTCAATTCAGTAAATTTCAAAATAAGAATTTTAGTGTGGTAAAATCGTAGGTAAGATTAGTTTAATTAGAATAGAATTACAAATTGTAATTTGATTTAAATGGAAATAAAAATTTTTGAAATATGAAATATCAGCAGCTTATAGCTTTTAAAGCAGTAATAAAAGCTTCGTAATATTTGTCAAATTTGGAAAAAAAAGAAAATGAAATTGAATTCATTTGGGATAAATAGATAATATCAATAAAAGTTTAATTAATAATTGAAATTAATGAATAATCGTGTAATTATTTAGCAAGATATCAATATTTTTATTTTTTGTTTTACTTAGAAAATGGGAGAAAAAAAAAGGAGAGAAGTATTTCATTAGAAAATAAAATTTAGGAATTAATTAATAATTGTAATTGTAATAATGATAATAATACGATTTCAGTATTAC
The DNA here is from genome assembly GCF_000183805.2 of Loa loa. Lineage (NCBI taxonomy): Eukaryota > Metazoa > Nematoda > Chromadorea > Rhabditida > Onchocercidae > Loa > Loa loa. The sequence continues at coordinate 21,519 of NW_018108536.1, forward strand.
AGTATAAAGGAATATCGAATTAACTTTGCAGTTAATATTTCAATGTCAGTATTACAGTATGAAGCAATATCGAATTGTTTACAGTTAATATTTCAATTTCGGTATTACAGTACAAAGCAATAACGAATTATTACCAGTTAATATTTCAATTTCGGTATTACAGTATAAAGCAATATCGAATTATTACCAGTTAATATTTTAATTTCAGTGTTGCAGTATAAAGTAATATCGAATTGTTTACAGTTAATATTTCAATTTCAGTATTGCAATATAAAGTAATATCGAATTGTTTACAGCTAATATTTCAATTTCAGTATGCAGTATAAAGTAATATCGAATTGTTTACAGTTAATATTTCAATTTTAGTATTGCAGTATAAAGTAATATCGAATTATTACCAGTTAATATTTCAATTTCAGTAT
>NW_018108536.1:22474-25894 GCF_000183805.2 Loa loa
CAATATCGAATTATTACCAGTTAATATTTCAATTTCAGTATTGCAGTATAAAGTAATATCGAATTATTACCAGTTAATATTTCAATTTCAGTATTGCAGTATAAAGCAATATCGAATTGTTTGCAGTTAATATTTCAATTTCAGTATTGCAGTATAAAGTAATATCGAATTGTTTACAGTTAAAATTTTACAATCAGCAATATTAGCAATTAAATATCGATGAAAAATATTGCTAATAAAAATGATACATGAAAAATTTGTTGAAAGATGAAAGAATATTATGATCAAACAATTTTGATCATTGATTATTTCCAATCATTACAACTTTATCAATTCGTCTTATCTAGAAATGACCACATTAGCTTAGCTTAAATTTTAATAGCCAATGATAGAGGAGGATAGGAATAGCCTAGTGGTAGTGAAATTTAATACTAGGATATAACATAAATGGCATCAATTGTAATGAAGAAGGAAAAAGATAAGGATGAAGAAAACGAAGAAGGCGGTACTTTTTTTTTTTTTTTTTAGAAAAGAAAAATGAAAGAAATATTACTTTTGGCTTTTTTTTTAGTTTTTATTTTTTTATTTTTTTTTTTTTTACTTTGCTTTGTTTTATTTGGAAAATATTTAATTTTAATTTTAAAAAAAAAATATGAAAGAATTTAATTTTTTGATAGTATAACAGAATATTTTGCCCTCTTTTTTTTTTTCTTTCTCCCGAGATTTCTTCATGCTTTAAATCGATTAGCTAAAAATAAAATATCGAATGTAATATTGTTATGTATAGAGCTAAGAAAAATGACGTTGATAATAAATGGGATGAAAAAAAAAAAAAAGGTAAGAACGGTAAAAAGAAGGAAGATAAAATAAGGTAAGAGGTTAAAAAAGAAAAGGTAGAAGGGTAAAAAAAGCAAAGGTAAAAAGGGTAGAAAAAAAAAGTTGAAAAAAAAAGGTTATGCATATATTCATTTAATTAATTTTATAGTTTATATTTCATGGAAGCAAATAAATTGTATTAATTAAAATTTAAATTCTACAAAAAAAAGAATAAGCAAATTTTAATATTTATACAAATAGTAAAAGTTGATAATGATAATTTGATATGGTTGAAATGAAAATTAATCAATCTTTAATAAATTTTTCGAGTTTATCAACAGTTTATTAACACTGATATTGAACACTATCACTTGTTAAATTAATTTTTGCACATTGCAATTTTTAAATTAAAAATTTTCATACAATAATAAATTTATTTAAAAAAGAAAAGACAAGAAAAAATTCTATATTATTCTTGCAAATAATAATTTAAAATATTTTCAATAATTGAAATTTCCTGCTCAACAAATAAATAAAAATATTTATTTAATATTAATTAAATTTAATACCAAGTTTCGTCTATTTAAATAAATACTTCGAATCTAAATTTTCCAATTCTTTTTTTTTCTTTTGCGTCCCAAATCTCAACCATTTCATTATTGAATTTCCTTTTTGAATAATTAAATAATTGGAAAAGATTGGATAAAAAAAAAAAGAAAAAAGAAGTCATTTCTATACAAACTACTACTAAAAACGATGTGAAAAATTTAAAAAAAAAAACAAAAAATAATAGGTATTATTATTAAAAATGATTTATAATCAAATGATAAAAGAGACAAATATGTGACAAAAATTTAGGACATAAATATAGAATGTTAAATTTTAGTTCAAAAATGAAAAAGAATCAAAAAAAAAGGAAATTATTAAATGTATTATTATTATTAATGGAAAAGGTTAAATTTTTGTATGATAAAAATGGATATATCTAATTAGAATGGATTTTAGACATATAGATATATCTGATAATATGATAATGGAAATATTAAACCGGAAATGAAAAAGGGAGAAAGAAAAGAGGAAATGGAATTTTTGAAGAAATGAAATTGACATCATGTAAATTTTTATTAACAATGACATTTTCAAACAAAAAAAGTAACAATAAGTGAATGTTTGAAATTTTAAAGAAATTTTTAAGAAAAAAGAAATCTCTAAGAATAATTTTATTTTTATTTTTTTTTTGCTAAATTCTTTTTTTTCGGTTTACAAACAAAATTAGAATTATTAAATAAAAGTAAAAAGTAAAATTTACAATTGAAATGTTATTCATTTGTGATAAATAATTATTTTTCGATTATAACATTTAAAAATATTTGTGAGGAAAATTTTATAGCAAATATTTATTTTTAATTTTTTCTTCTTTGTTTTTTTTTTTGGCTTTTTTTTGAATTTCGAATTCCAAGAGATGGAAAGAAAAGAAAAAAAAAACAAATGATATTTAATTTTTGTACCAAAAATAGTCGATATGTTATTCAATTCAATTGAAATTACCAATAATTCTAATTCTCGAATTTTTGGCTACTATTCTAATATTCTTGAGATTATCATTTATGCAATGATAATCAACATTTGATGATAAATGATATGCATACTGATGCAAATACGTAATTAATGATTCACGTAACTAATACAACATATGTGGAATTGATTATAAATGATGAAATTTTTATCAGTATAGCAAAATTTATTAAAATTTAACAAAAAAGTTATATTAATATTTCCATTGGATAAATTTCGCGCAAATATTAAAGAAATTTTTAGTTTTCTTAAATTTTGTTTTAAAATAATATTTTTATTTTTTTTAAAATTATTTTTTTATTTTTTTAAATGATACGAAATTTTCTAATTCAATTAAAAAAAAAGAAGGAAATGATAATTGGATGAAACTACCAAATTATACCTTTGCAAATTTAAATTATTTTCAGTTTGAGCTAAAGATAAGCTAATTTTCTTTTTTCAATTTTAAAATTTTTTCCTGAACATTCCTATAAAAATTAAATGCGATAAGCTATCACAGCAACGGAAATATTAACATGCTTAATAAGTTTAATTAAAAGTTAATTTTTTTCTCTTTTTGATCCTTTTCTTTGTTTCTTTATTTTCATTTGCAAAGGAAGAAAAAATCATTCGTAAAAAAAAAATAAAAGTAAAAATCGGATGTGAAAAGTTAGATTTTAAATTTTATAAATAGAAACTATCACCTAATATAGCTTCATGTTATTATCATATTATGATAATTTAAAAAAAAATAAATTTAAGTAATTAAATTATAATATTAGAAAAGAATTGGAGCATAAGTAATTTTTACTTTTATATTTTTAAGTAATTTTTATATTTTAATCTTAACAGAACTTATCATTATTGCACAGTACTATCATTTCCTATATCATTCAAAAATGTATCATTTAGTATCTCGCTGTAAGAGATATTTGAAACTTTAATTCTATCTTTATTAAATTTATTCTTTGAAGTTAGTATTGTTAAAAAGAATGAATTAAAATTTTAAAATATCCATTTGAAATTAAATAACAAAAAACATTTGTTAAT
>NW_018108536.1:26491-29838 GCF_000183805.2 Loa loa
AAAAAAAACGATGAAAAATTTTGATAAATTTGATGGAAAAATTATTTAAAAATGATAAATCTTTGAAAGATTATTTTGTTATTTTTCTTCAAATTTTGTAATTCAAATTTAATTTCATATAACTAAAAATTTGAAAAACTAAAATATGACAAAGATTGTGATTGAAATTTTAATGTATGGTTTAGAAATGAATGGATGTAAATTTAAGGATTATGAAAAAGCAATGAAGACAATTGGGAGGGAAATTTTTCATTTCTATTTTAGAGCATTTCACATTTCACATTTCACATTTCACTATTTCACATTTAAATTCTCTAATTTCTATGACATATTTTTGCCATATGAAATGATTGATGCATGCTTATAGATATTGCTATACTGACTAAATTTTACGCATGAATCAATAGCTTAAAAGCGTAAATTTAAGATAGGAAATTGAGAATTTAGTATAGTTACGCATTTAACCCATTCTTTTTTTTTTTTTCTTATTTCCCTCTCCCTTTTTTCCTTATCTTTTTCTTTTTTTCCTTTTTTTGTTAAAATTTTTGTTTTTTTTTTAATTCTTTCCCTTTTCCATCAAAAAAAATTCGATTTAAAAAATTTGCAATAAAATTTTATCTCAAATACTTTTTTCTTTTTTTTTTGAATTGTCATTTGGTTTAGCTCAAAAATTGCAAAATAAACTTTTGTTTATTTGTCATTTTGTTGTTTTTTCTTTTTTTTTAATTTTTATATATAATTTTCCTATTATGTATTTGTTCAAAATGGTCAATTTAATCATTTTTAATTCCAGAAGTTATACTAATTTTTTTCAAAAAATTAGATTAATTTCTTTTATGTTATAAAATTTTTACTTTCGTCTCTTTTACTTTTGTTTTGTTTTTTTTTTTTTTGCAGTGGGATACATATAAGATATAAATTAATAGAGAGGCAAATGTATGAAAGAAAAGAGAACGAAAGAAAACTTTTAAAAAAAAATTTTATAATGAAATAAAAAAGGAAATGAAAAATTACTTGTGATAATTATTTTGATAAGGAATTTTTTATAACTATGCAATATTTTTAATATTTTATATTATTTAAAATAATCAAATTTTATTATTTTCATTACAAAAATTGTGATAAATTCTTAATCTATCAGAAATTATTATCAAAAGTAATTTCTATATGAATAAATAAATAGATAAATAAATTAATTAATTGATTAACAAATAAATAAATAAAGAAATATATATATATATATATATATATATTAAAAAGGAATTTTATCAGTAAACAATTATATATGTAAATATCATTCTATATCAGGAATCAATATCAGAAATAATTATTGCATAAATATATTAATTATATATATATTCTTACGTATAACAATATTAATTACATGTGACAATAACAAGGAGAAATTATAACATAAATTAACAACAGCATAAATATGTATATATTATTACGTAAATGACGCAAGAAAGTCGTCAAGAAAAAAAAAAAGGAGGAGGAGGAAATGAAAGGTTAGTTGTAATGATAATGACAAGTTTGCGGAATTGTATTATAAAAAAGATTGTTGAAAAGAAGGACGGAACCGAAAGGGTAAGAGAAATGAAAAAAAAAAAAAAAAAAAGAAAAAAGAAAGGATTGTTTCGATTTATGCCATCCGACAAACCCGAAATAAACCCGTAGGAACTAACCAATCAAACTATACATTCCAAAATTTTCGTATAGGTATGTAAATGGGTATACATATAAATATATATATATATGTGTGTGTGTGTGTGTACGTGTGTATGTATGCATGTTCATGTATGTGATGTATGTAATCTAGTGAGTATATTTTAGCAATTAATTGCGCAAATTATTGAATAAACAACGGCTATCCGCATTTTACACGATATGTGATTTTATATAATACTGATCGATAATACAAATTGTCAGCAGCCATCTCTATTAAATCAACAAAAAAAAGGAAAAAACAAGAATTTACGCAAATTTTGCAATATGAAATAATTTTTATTTTCATTAATAAATTTCATAAAATGTGTCCAATTTTTTAAATTAAAATATTTATTCAAAAAATGTTTAAATATTTTTATAAAATTACAACTGATCGATTTGTATGCATTGTTAATATACTATAGTTTTATCATGTTTGGAAATAATCATAATTATCACATTTATCTTTCTTTTATTAAATGATGAAGTTTTTTTGTCAAATACACATATTTTATTCTTTTTTTTGTTTGAAATCAAAAATTAATTTTAATTAATACCAACATTGTTATTAATATTGCCATTATCATTAAAATTGAAATGGTTTTTTTGATTTTTGCTTATCAAAATCATTATTATTATCACTACCACTAACAATTATCAGCGTAAAATAAATTGGGAAAAAAATAATTAAACTATTTTATTTTATGTTCATTAAAATTCATTACATACTTTTTTATTTCAAAAAATGACAAATATACTTATGCGAATAAATGAAATGGCAATAAAAATATTACTTAATGGTTTTACATTTAATATCACTATTCGGATATTGTTATGAAGATTATGAAAAGATTAAAAGTATTAAAGATTACATGTTTAATATCCACTGTTTCCCTTAAATGAGCACGAATATATTAGAAATAAGAAATAAAAACAAAAATTCAAAAAAAATTTCGGAACTGAATAATTTCTGTTCCTTGTTTAGAAAATATTTTGGTCTACCTAGTTATGATTCAACAAAAACATAGCCTTCTGTTTTGAATTTTAACTTATGGAATTCACTTCAATTGAAAAAAATAAACTTGAAATAAATCTCGATAACTCAAATATTTCAAGAAATTAACACAGTGTTATTATAGCATTAAGTACTTTGTGGCAAAAAAAATTGTATGATACGGCGTTATATGGCACACATGTTTAGCCAAGCCACTGAAAAATGTCTTTAAAAAAGCCTGAAATGGAAAAAAAAGATATTATTTCGAAATTAAAATTTTTAGATTTTAGGCATTTAAGCAAAATACGATAATGGACATGTTATTTCTTACTTTATTATTTAATTAAATCTCATGGAAAATTATGCTATTGGAAAAAAGAAAGCCGATGTTTGGACTGTGCGGTGAAAGCTATTCATATTTTATGGAAATGGAAAATGATCCGGTTTATTATCTGGGGTAAATTATAATGTTAAGTATAACAATAATAGTAATAATGATGATGATAGCAGTAATTATAATGATAATAATAATGGCAATAATAATAATAATAATAATAATAATAGAAATAATAATAATAATAATAATAATAATAATAATAATAATAATAATAATAATAATAATAATAATAATAATTAATAATAATAA
>NW_018108536.1:30423-35650 GCF_000183805.2 Loa loa
TAATAATAATAATGACAAATAATAATGATGATATTTACTTATTTTAATAATTTTTTTTGCACTTTTTAATAATTTGTTGCTCTTTTCTTACAAATCTCATTTATTTTAATCAAAATTTGAATTGATTTTTAACAAAATTTCATTTTATCAAATAATTTGAAATGACTTTTAACAAAATTATGTAAACTTTTCATGCGATATTCCATTAAGCATATTTAATTGATTTTTCTTTTTTCTTATTGTTAATGTTATTCTTATTGACTGTTCAATTTACTGCAACAATTAGAAAAAAAAAGTATAAATTTGCCATGTATAAATTCTATATGAATTTTAGATTTCCTCAAATACAAATTTTTATAAAATTTCGAAATTAAATTATCAACTGTAAACAATCACTTTCTTTTTTTCTCATCCATTTAATATATCAACAAAAATAATTTTGCAAAAAAAAAAAGAAAAATTCAACAATTAATTAAATGAAAATAATATTCGTTAATTGTAATTTAATAATTTTTCTGCACTTTTAATTAAAAAAATAAATAAATGAAATAATTAATTGAAATGAAATAAACGAAATGATTAAATTGAATAAATGAAAATAATTAATTTTAGTGTATTTGCAAAGAATTTGTATAATTTATCAAGTATTAAAAAAAAAAGAATTTTTCTACGAATATGTTGCAGTTATTTTTTTTTTTTTCAAAATTATTGCTTAAATTATTTAATTCATTGATAGAAATTAGCAATTTATTTCCTCTTAAATATTTCATAATTTCATCTTATCATTGCCCTATTATCAATCATTTTCATTAGAAATTTTCTAATACTTATTAAAATAATTTCCTCTAATTTTTAATTCTCATCCTTAATTTTTTAGTAATTAATTAATTTTTTTTGTTCTCCCCTTTTGCTTTAAATTGTTTGCAAATGTATGTTTGTTTGTTTCTAAATTTGTTATTTTAAATGTTCAGATTTCGTAGTTTAATACAAAAAAAAAAAACTGCCCGTATGCATCATTAAATTGTTCATTAAATCATTTTTCCCAATTTTTGAATGTATTAATTAATTAATTAATTAACATTTCTATAACGTAAAGTTTGTTTAAATTCACTGTTCACTTTATGGTTGCTATAATTTCAATGTTTAAATTATGTTCAATTTTCTTGCGACAATTTGCGGATAGATCAAAACGACGGCCATCAAATTTGATGAATGACATAATTGTTAACGCTTAGACCATTAGCGTAAATCATTAACAAATTTCTTCCCACCTTGAAAATTATATTTCCTTTTTAAACTAAATATATTTTTGCATTTCTAAATTCGTATTGTAACGTTCAATTAGCAAGCAAATTAATTTATGAAATTGAAAAATTGGAATGATTCAAGAGATGGTAATTACGAATTTAATGAAAAATACACGTAATTATATTGCTTTAAAGTTTACGCTTCACACGTTATTGACGTGTATATAGCGCTTTTACGATTACATGTTGACGTTAAAAGGCTTCATTTAAACAAAAATACAAAAGTTATTTTTTGTACTTAAAATAAAAGAAATTTTAAAAAAAATGATAAAGATTTGAAATTAAAAAGTTGTTAAACGTTAATAAACTTATAAAAAAAAAAACAATTGACAAAGTAATCTTAAACTGTATTTAATCTTATAATTTTGGAATAAAATCAAATTCAAAATTAAATTTTAAATTCAACTTATTTTGATCTTTTTTGCTATTAATTGTTTGTCAAAACCAAATACACAACATTCTTTTTATTACACATTTTTCCTATATTTAATTTTTTTTTTTTTTTTTTTTTTTTTGTTGAAACCAATATTTAATGACCAAAAATTTTGACAAATTAATTAATTTTCCCAATAATTTAATTTTTCTAATTTTGTTTTAATTACTAAAATTTTACAAATTAATTAATTTCTTTCTTAATTTTCCCAGTAATTTTTGTTTTAATTATTAAATTCTTTAATGAAATAATTTGCGCATTTGCTGCATGTAAAGTATCGTTGTAACAATATTGTTCATTAATTAATTCGTTTATTCCATGCCGTAATTGATTACATTTTAATTTTTTAATTATTATATAATTATGCATATCAACAATGAATGCAATATATACATTGTAATTGATTCTATTTGAAATTATTTTACATAGATCGTTAATTTTTTCTGTTTTTATTTTTTTTCTTTTTTTTTTTTCAGGAAAGCAAACATTTTACCAAATATTATACTTTAAAAGATGGAGAAAAAAAATGAATGATTTATTGAAAAAAAGAAGAAAGCGTTGTAAATTATAATAATTATTTGAATTATTTTTGTTTTGATAAAATTTTTTTTAAAAAAAAAAAAAAAAGAGACAGAAATATTTCGTTTTCTTTCGTTCATCAAAATAAAATTATTAATTTTTGAGAATTACAAAAGGAAATTTTTCAAAAAACTATCATAATTTCATTCAAACTTTTTTATTGCAACAGAATTTAACGAAAATTAGAATTTTTTACATTAAATTTTTTTTTTCACAATAAACGAAAATTTTTATTATTATTTTCTTGTCTTTTTTTTTTTTCAATCAACTACAAAAAACAAAAAAAAAAAAGAAACGGACAACAAAATTACAATCTCTTTGAAATAAAAAAAACAAATGAAATTACAGAAGAAATTGATATCAGATAATTTTGATAAATGATAATTGCTTATCAGAAAGGATGCAAATTTTGTGATGAAAATTGGAATGCATAATAAAACTAGTGAATTATGACATTTTCTTCCGTTTTTTTTTTCAGGAAAAGCAGGAAAAGACGAGAAAAATTAATATGGAAAATCTTCATAAAAGTTGTACTTTCCCAATATGTGATAAAAAGCATGCATCATGCATGTAATGCATGCATTCATCTGATGCATGCTTTTTACGTGTTAAAAAAGCGCCTAAAATAGATGAAAAATGCAAATAGATTTGAAATATTTAGAAAGTAAAAACATATGAAACTTTGATCAAAATTTTTTTTTTCTTGTCATTTCTTTGGTTACTTGATGATAATAAATATAAAATGCAAAAATGCAAAAATTTTATAAACATTTTTTTGTGGTTTTTTTTTTTAGTCCCAAAATTTGTTTGCTAAAATTATATTTAAGATAAATTACAATAACATGCAAAAAATATTGAAATTAAAAATTATTTTTTTGAAATTCTTTCTTTTATTTTCTTAGGATGCAGTAGTAATCCAACATTAATTAGTGATATAACTTATCAGTGTTAAAATTATAATAAAAATGAATGGAAGAAGAATAAAGTTAAGAAAAAATTGGAATTTAATTTAAATATCGTAAATGAATTAATTGAATAAATAAATTGCGCTGAAAAGGAAAAGTAAAATGAAGGATGATAATGGAAAAAATTATTAAAGATAATATGATAATGATAATTTTACATTAAAATATAATGAAGGCAATCTTATTAGCATTGGACAAATTTCCGGTTAAAATATCCTTTTGCTGTTGCAAATATTATGACGAATTATTAAATTACTAAGCTTAATATTGAAATTTAACTACAATTAATTAATATCAGTTAAATAAATATTAATTTAACTAATTAAAGCGGAAGAGCAAATAATAAACCCAAATCAGACTGCAAAGATGATTGAAATATTACAGAATCATTCAATTACATGATAATAGAGAAGTTGATAAAATTTAAATATTTCAATTCTCGATTGACATGTCATGGATGCAAGTGCTAAAGGCTTTTTTGCTTGATCAAATAAACTTACCTATCAAATCAAATCTTCTTTTATTGATTGTATCAATTGGCGAATAATCAAAAAACAATACAGTAATTTGACAAAATGATTGGTTCTATTTGTTTGTTTGTTTTTTTTTTTAGATTTAAAAACTTAAAAAAGGAATGTTTTTTTTTAAATTAATTTTTCAAAATGTTTCTTATTGTTTTTAAAAAAAATGAATAATTTGTGTAATTTGAATTTGATGAAATTTCTTTTTCAATTTATGCATTGAAACAATATGAATAATTTAATTATTAAATTTGACATCATAAACACCTTACCAAGATAACCTAATTAATTAATTTAGTAGTTTTTTTTTTTAATTCATGCATTGAAACAATAAATAATTTAATTATTAAATTTAATGCCGTAAAGATTTTACCAAGGTAATCTAATTAATTGATGTAATATTATATTAAAACAACACAATAGATTAAAGAGTAAATTCATTTCCATTTATTATGTATTCATATAAAAATGAACAACAATATTTAACTATTCTACTGTTTACTTTTTCATTTTTTACTGTTTTACTTAGTTTTTTTTTTTTCAAATAAAATTAATTAAAAAAAATAATTCAAAGAATTATATTGAATTAAATTAATATACAAATTAACAAATAGTTAAAATTAATTGTGCTTTTTTAACTATTTTACAATAAAATTTATTTTAACAATTCATTAATTTTCATTAATTTAATTGAATGAAATGTTTAGGTTATGTACAATCACTAAAAGCTAATTAATTATGGAAAAATATATGGGTGAAAAAATTTCAAATACTTAATCATTTCAAAATGCAAATTTTTATTTCCAATAATTTCATTACTATCTCTTAATGAAATTAAAATTTTTCTAACTACTAATTAATTTATTGTGAAATAAAATTTATTAAAGTATAATTATTGATGAGATAAATATTAATTCTAATAAATGCTAATAAATTACAAATTGAACTGCCAATTTTGGTCGCTAGCAATACATTAAAGATTAAATTGTTAATTTTTTTTTTTTTTTTGCTAATATCACTGTCAGAAAGAAAAAAAAAATCAAAGAGAATAATTAAGCCTAATTAAGCTTCAAATTACTATTTTGTTTTTGCCCTTTTTTTTTTGGATTTCGACAGATTAAAATTTAAGATTAATCGTTAATAAAAGTAAAAAAGTATTATAAAAATTAATCTGATAGCCATATAAAATTTTATTGGCAAATTATCGCTTATATATGAGATATCAGAGGTAATCCGCGGTGATATGATGATCATATATTCCCAGAATACCTATCTTTTAGTTAAGTAACATTCCTGAATAAATGAATAAATTCTAGGAATATCTTATCCACGAGGAATGAAAGATAGCTTAAGTAATATGAAGCAATATTCCTGAGATATCTACTTTTGTCCCAGAATACCTATCTTTTAGTTAAGTAACAT
>NW_018108536.1:36244-39963 GCF_000183805.2 Loa loa
AAATTCTAGGAATATCTTATCCACGAGGAATGAAAGATAGCTTATGTAATATGAAGCAATATTCCTGAGATATCTATTTTTGCTGATATTAATCGGAAGAAGTAACATTGGATCCTTAATATCATATATATATCCTGATTTGAAAAACCAAATTTTTGCCATAAATGATGATTTAATGTTACTTTGATTAGCATAAAATTATTATCAAAAATTTAAAAACTTGAAATTAAATTTGTGAAAATATAAATGAAATTTAAAAGTTTTCAAATAATTTCAATTTCTCAATTTTACGATAAAGCATGAAAAGTAAGAATTGCTAAAAATTAAAACAAATATTTCTTTTAATAATAATTTAAACAAAAGTTATTTTAATAAATTTGAAATTTATTAAAGAAATTCAGTACGATTTTTCAAAAAAAAAATTTGCATAAAGTTGATTACAAAGTAATTAAAATGGAAAAAACATATGAGTGAAGAAATTTGGTGATAATTATTAGGTAAGGTATGAAAAGTTTAAAATGAAAAGTTTCAAATAGAACTATGCAATTTACTCAATTTTACTTCTTTTTAATTATGTCCAGAAAAAAAAGTTATCAATTATCAGTTCTAAAAGTTATCAATTAATAATTCTAAAGTAGTTATTAATTGAAAATGGAATTAAGAAATCACTTGCAAATTATTTATAACATTACTGTATTTTTGATTAAGACAAAAAGCTGTTTCCTGAAAAAAAAAACGAAAAAAGAAAATATTAAAATATTAAAATTTTTCATTTGTGGAAAATTTTTGGAAGTCTGATTTGTGATTTTAAAAATTAATTGAAACAATATTTTAAAAAGTTAAAATCATCTTAAAAAATTAGTAAATTCAATGTAAGACGAAAACTTTAAAGTAGTTTTAATGATTTTTACTTTTTTTTTTTTAGAAATAAATTAACACAAACAATTAATTCAAGGAAAAAAAAACGAAATGAAATTTTCAAAAATCTAAAACTAACGTGCAAATTGTTCATTATCACGTAAAAATGCTTCCGGATCATTGTTACATTTTCCGGAAGATAGGGTAATATCATCTAATGCTAACCAGAATTGATCACCATCTTCTTTTTCAGCTTTCAATGATACCTAAAAAAATAAATCATTCATTGATATTCCAATCATTTGTTGTAATCATTCAAATATGGTAATTTTACAATTTTTGATAGTTTGTTTTATAAGTTTTTAAATTTTCAAAATTTGCATAATTCAAAATTTAAATCTCCAAATTTTATCTCTGTTGTTATAACAATTTAAAAGTATATAATAGAAAAGATTTAAATTCTTAAAAATAATTGATAAACGGAAATGTTCAAAATTAGTTTGTTATCAAAAAGTAAACCTGAAATATATCAGATGGATTAATAAAATCTAAAAGTAAATGATGCCAATGCTCTTTTGGTATTTCTTCAAATTTTTCAACGAATAAAGTATTGCCAGCATTATAACTATCCACTTCTTGTATTAATCCAACGGTAAATATACCTTAACATATATTAATTTTTGAATTCATATACAATTATATTTTTAGTAACAAATTTAATTTTTAATTAAAAAAAAACTTTTTCAGAAATTGACAAAATTATCAATCAAAAAAAAAATGAAACGGTGATATGATTAGCATATGAAGAAGCATTGCTTGCGATATTTGAAGTAACAGAATATCAAAATATACCTCATTTGATGATAATTAAATTTTTTTTAAAGCATTTTAATTTCCTTCTAAATGATTTTTAAATATTTGATTATTTTTTAAAGTATTTCATGAATTCAAATTACTTGTAAAACAATACCTTTGCTTAATTGTCTAATATAAATCCATATACTTAGACAATAATTATTATCATTAAGAGTGATTGGTGTCGATATTAGCTGACCATAATTCTTATCAAATATCGTTGATTGCAAGCTTACAAAATGTGTTGCTGCAAAAATTTTTGAATAATAAATTTCGAAATTATCAAATTTATTAAATTTAAAAAACTAAATTTAAAACCACTAAATTTCAAATTATTAAAATAATTAAATTTCAAAATAATAATAGCTAAAAAAATCTTCCTTAGTTTTAATTATTCCTTAATTTCGAAAATATTTTATTCGTTTGGTTTTTGTGCTAATAATATTGTTTCAAAAATCTATTAAAAGAAAATGCAATTTAATTTCGTTACTATGAATAATTGATGATTTGTTGAATTTAATTACATTAAATTTTTTGAAATATTTAAAAAATTTCAAAGATTTTTAAATATATAATTTTAAAAAATGACAATTGACGGTTTAATGGAATTTGACTATATTAAACATTCAATCAATGCTTAGCATAATGCGTCATTTGGATTTTAATTTAATTTCGAATTTCATTTATTTAATTATAAATTTAAAAAAAAACTTACCCGAGCGAACCTTTAATTCATCAAAGCTTTTAGCTTCTATCATTTTCCATTGAAGTGGAGCTGATGGATCAGAATAAAAGAAACATTTTTCTAATTGCTCAAAATTGAATCGAAGTTCGAACAGCTCTCCTAATCCTTTCTTTAGTGATACTTAAATTTAATTTAAAATTAGCAGCACTTAAATTTAATTTAGAATTAGTGACACATAAATTTTCATTAGTGATATTTAAATTTAATCCAAAGATTATGCAAAATTTTAAAAATATAAAATTTAATGAATTAATTACCATTTGTTGGTGTTCGAATAACTTCTCCAGTAGTCCATGATGATTCGATTCCATTTGGTAAAATTACTTTTATGATAATTTCATAATCAGTTCCTGGTTGAAGATTGTTAAGAAGCACGTATGGAACTGTTGATGTTATTTTTTCCAAATTCAACGATTGGTATTCACCGTATCTAAAATGAACAAAAAAAAAAAGAAAAAGAAAAAAAGGAAAGATTACTTCAAAGATACTGTATACCAATACAGTAAATACTGTATATCAATACAGTAAATAAGTTAAAATTAAAATTATAAAATTCATAATTATTAATGTATATATGCGTAAAGACAATTAAGCTACTATGTTTAATTACTTGAAACTTTTCAAATTTAAATTTTTTAAAAAAACTTTACTGATAACATACTGTATTATATATTTTCGCTTTTGAAATAATGATTTGATGCTTTCAGATGGATGATCATAATAAATGTCAACATTTGGATCTGCCCATTGTATTGCAATTTCAGTAGGTGAAATTGCTTTCACTTCAACATTTGTTGGTGTTTGTAAATTAATTAATTGTTCATCTGAAATTTGTTCGTTTTCTTTTTTAAATTATTATTTGAAAAATTTTCAATTTAATTTAATTTTACAAATAATAGAAGAGAATTTCAATTTCCTTATATCTTATGCTAGAATTTTAACTTCCTTATGAATTTAAAAAAAAAAAAGCAAAAATGATTCTTTAATCATCATTTTTTTTACTTCCATAATTAATTAAAACGGAAAATTAAAATGACTAATAATTGTTATTAATATAATTAACACAGTGTCAGCTAAAATAATGTCAACCTTTTTTTTTTTTAAATGATTTGATGATAGCATTTATTCTTCTAGTGATAATAAAATACTTATTATTAGCTTGTTGAATTAATGCATTTACTTATTAATTTAATTAAATTTGCATAAAAGTATATGATATTTATTTATTATATGTAAATTGTATGTGTGAATATTTGCCATT
>NW_018108536.1:40325-41898 GCF_000183805.2 Loa loa
AAAAAATGATTGATAGCATTTATTCTTCTAGTAATAATAAAATACTTATTGTTAGCTTGTTAAATTAATGCATTTACTTATTAATTTAATTAAATTCGCATGAAAGTATATGATATCTATTTATTATATGCAAATTGTATGTGTGTGAATATTTACCATTTAAATTAAAATTATGCATAGATTTGTAAATCTATTCAGTAAATTTTTTTTCAAATTTTATTTAATTTTTTAAAAAAATTGAGAAAAATAAAAATTTTATTTTCTATTACTTAATTAAAATGTCCTCTTGTAATTTATTTTTGAAATTGTTGTTTCATACATTTATAATTCTTACCTGAATTTTTTCCAATATCGGTGGTAGCAGTGAAAAGTACTTTTTCAGAATCTTCACCATCCGCTTCATTATATGCAGTCAATGCAAAGACGTATGTTGTATTGGATTCTAATAAAAAAAACAAAAAAATCAGAAATGAAATTGAATTATCAGAAATGAAATGAAATGAAATTTTTGCACAATATAGTACAATTGATTAGAAGATTGAAAGAAAATTCTTATTAAAATTCAAATGTAATTAAATCTTTTTTTGAAAGATTACAATCATTGCTGATTGTTTAATGAATTTTAATTTTTTCATCTTTTTAATTTTTGTAGAAATAACAAATTAATCAATCTATTGTTTCTCATTTATATCATTTTTTCAATCATTACCATAATTAAAATTATTATCAAATAGTTTTTTGATAAAAATAATAAAATTAATAATTAAAAGTTTAAACAGCCATTTTTTCAATTTTTTAAATAAATTATTATTTATATTAAGCATTGGAAAAAAGAAAATTTAATAAATTTTAATTTGCTAACTAAGTTTATTAATTGTAAAAGCATTTGTATTAGATCCTTCGATGATTACACGTCGATTTGGTGTACCAATTCCATATGATATCGTATATCCACGAACCAAAATTTCATCAGCTGTCGATGGTGGATCCCACCATAATGTTATACTGTTATCATCCGTTTTCCAGTGAACATTTTCCGGTATATCCGGAACTCGCCATTCTTTACAAAAATAATTTCTTGCTTTTAATTTATAATTTTATAAAATTATCTTTGTTAGCTCTTTCCTTTCCTTCAATTTTTCGGAATTAATTATAATTTTATAAATTATTATTTTACAATTTTTTAATCCTCACATGATATGATATTCTTTTTAAAGTATTCGAAATTTCTGGAAGAATTTTATAAAGAAAAGTTTAAAAAAAAAAACAAATCTATTGAATGTTTAAGAGAAAAAAGTAAGAAAAAAAAAGAATTAAGAATAGTAAAAAAGAATTAAAAGAAGAAAAAAAGTGAACGATACCTTCTTGCGCGACAATTTGTGACAACCAATGAAATGCATTAAGTGAGGAAAAAAGAATTGTTATGAAATTGTTGCAATTTTGTCTCATCGCATTTTATTGCTATCAATTTTTCTAAAATACAAATAAATTTTCGAACTTAATTAAAAAAACATTTCCTTTCATTAAATTAATTATTGCATGAAAGAAAAAAACTGTCAAAAAACAAAAAAAA
>NW_018108536.1:43152-45867 GCF_000183805.2 Loa loa
AATTAAATGACTATCGATATTAGTTTTAAATGATTTTTTTGATTCTTCATTTCTTTTAATTTTTTCTTTTTATCATTGTATAATATTTGAAAAATAATTTAATTTTTTCGATTAATTTGAAAAAAATGAAATGGAATTAAATGAAATGAATAATAATTTAGAAACATTAGAGAATAATTTTTTTTCTAATTTTAAATTAAAATTTATAAAATAATTCCATTTATTAAAGATTATTATGCGCACATAAAGCATTTATTATTGTTATAATTAAAAATTATAAGTGTGAAAAATGAATATGCTAATAAGTAAATATGTAATCCAATGGTAGCGGTATATTAATAAAAATACCATTTACTATAATTATTACAACCTACCCTTTATTCATTCATTCTCACCAATCTTAATCATTTCCTTTTCCTTTTTCCTAGCTTCATTAACCTATGACATATTTAATTAGACAATGGTTCACCTTTTAGCCTTCCATAGGAGGGGGTTAGCTTGAAGCTTGACAAATTATCTTGACATCAGAAGAAAGAAATAAAATGTAGTAATTTATATTTTCCTATAAAACATTCATATTAAACATATAATTTCGATTATTGCAAACATTCAATTATTAATAATTATAATTGGTTAAAATTTATCAAATATTTAATTTAGACATAAATTATTTTTGCTAATTTAAAGATTATATTTTCCCCTAAAAATTATTTTCTCAAAGGAAATATTTGACAATTTTTTTGAAAAAAATTAATTTATGAAGAAAGTAAAAACAAAAAAAGAAAAAAAAAATTCAAAAATTTTCGTAAAAGAAGAAACTTGAGAATTGTTTTAACATAGGATAGCTTAGTTATACCAAAATATAGGGTTGGTTTTTTTTTTTTTTTTCCTTTTGATAGATGAAGAAAACAAGCATAGTCTTTGGAAAATTTAATTTAAACCTGATTTAACATCAATATTTTTTCGCTCAATAGAGCTACTAAAATTGTTTTTAAAATAGTATATCTTAAAATAGGCTTTGAAATAATCGCACTTTAAAGCATTGAAAGCAAAAAAAAAAAATGCTTTTGATGCTAACTTTTAAATTAGCTAATTTTCTAATAATGATATGATAAATTAAACAAATTATTACAACAATAAAATTTATAATAATATAATATTTTGAAGTTTTTTTTTAAAAAAAAAATTTTATAAATTTGTCACTTAATTTTTTTTTTATTAAAATTTCTCATTAAGTTAAAATAGATTAAAAGATATTTTTATAAATTTATCACAAACATATGCTAAAATAGAATTGAAGTGAGGGATTTTTTTAAATATCGATTATTACATATATTAAGCAATAATTAATTAACTTACTTAAATTAACTTAATTAAATTAATTAACTTACTGCTAAGCAATAATTAACTAAGGTATACTATGGAAGATATTAAATTTTATTTGCTTTTTTTAGGAAAATTTTTGTGATTTAATAACAATAATAGATGATTAATTTGTTGGAACACATATATGAATGATAATTATCAGTAAAGGTAGATAAGAAGAATATATTATCCAATCATTTCAAACATAGCATTGTATCTAATATATACGCTAAATATTAGATAATTATCTTGTTTGATATTTATCATTTATCAGGTACGTAACATTAGTTGCCATATATATATTAAAGAATCAACTAATTAAATTTTAATTAACTAATTAAATTTTTGGTCTAAAATTCATTTATTTCATTTATCAAACAAAATCTTTCATTTACTTTTTCATCTACTTTTCTTATTCATTTACTTTTTTCTCATTTACTAATTTAATTACCGATATATATGGTAATTTATTGAAACAATTCATAACTTAAAAATCGTTCATTTATGTTTTTCCCTAATTATTAAAATCAGTAAGTGGAATTGAACTTACAAATATTTGGATTTTTTTCCTTTTTGAAAAGCTTTAAAAAAAAATTTCTAATTAATTACTAATTGAAGTAGTTATTTATTGGTCAATAATCATCAAAAAGATATGACAATTGATCATTAGCAATAATAATTCCTGATATTGATAATCATTTAAATAGATTTCTAATACCAATAAACATCTCAGCCATCTTAATTAATAATTTATCAAGAATATCAATGATTCCTACATAGTGATAATCATAAATCACTTGGAGATGACAAAAGCTCAATGAATTATAAACTGTGCATAGCAATGTTTCCATCACTTTTGCGACAACAATCGTTAGTCGCTACTCTGAGATGAATTACTGATTTGAAATTGATAGATAATTTTTCTTGATATGCGAATATTTGGATAGTAAAATAAATTTGTCGCACATATTTAGCTCAATTTCATTTCATCAACATTTCATCGAAAAAGTTAGATAAATTGGTAATATATTAATATATAAAGCAAAAAATTATCAATACAAAACAAACAAAATCATACTAAAAGAAATAATGCAAAAATGACCATTGGTCAACATTCAAATTGAAATTGAATTGCAATAAAACTAAAAAAGAATTTCGATATATTTAAGATAATTTGGAAATCTTTGAGAATATAATAATTTCAAAAATGTATTCAAGTAAACAACATTATTTTTAAAAAACATACCAAAATTAGAAAATAATTTGAAGTTATTTTTTCTTCAATTATCATGATAATAATGATGTTAACAAGAATAACAACATTAATAACATTAATGGTAATAATAACAG
>NW_018108536.1:46704-49015 GCF_000183805.2 Loa loa
TAATAATAATAATAATAATAATAATAATAATAATAATAATAATAATAATAATAATAATAATAATAATAATAATAATAATAATAATAATAATAATAATAATAATAATAATAATAATAATAATAATAATAATAATAATAATAATAATAATAATAATAATAATAATAATAATAATAATAATAATAATAATAATAATAATAATAATAATAATAATAATAATAATAATAATAATAATAATAATAATAATAATAATAATAATAATAATAATAATAATAATAATAATAATAATAATAATAATAATAATAATAATAATAATAATAATAATAATAATAATAATAATAATAATAATAATAATAATAATAATAATAGAAATAATAATAATAATAATAACTGTTATATTGTACACAATAATCGATAAATAATTGGTGAATAAAGTTCATTCGAATTTATTTTCTACCATTTTGATTAAAAACAATAATTATAATAAAATATAATTACGTCATCATTCCATCATTTACACATTTCAATGATTTAGTCCATAATAGTAGTAGGAGTTGTTGCTGTTGTTGTTGTTGTTGTTGTTGATAATATAATTTAATTTTTCTTAAAGATTTATATATATATATGATGTCTAAAATTGTGCGAAATTTTGAATGATACTTCAACAGATAAGATGATGATGACGATGATGATAATAATAATAATAGTACTGATGATGATGATAATGGTGAAAATAACAATGATGACAATGAGAATAGTTTTTGATAAGTGCAATAGAGCCAGATTAAGCTTATCAAGCTAACATACTATCTAGTCGTATGTTTATAATAAACTAATGATATCTTATGTAAATATTAACCATTCATTCTTCCAATATACAAATGTAAATTGTTAACTGAAACTTACAAATTATCAATTACTGTAAAGGAGAAGAAAGAAGTTAATTTTTTGTTTTTTTTCTGCTTTTTTTTTTTGAAAATAAATTTCAAAATATCAGAATAGAATGATAATTTCAAATGTTGAAAGGATAAAAATAACCCCAACCGATACATTTCTTTGTCTTTTTGTTTTTTGTTTTTTTTTTTTTTGGCATTTCCACTTTGGCTTATCAATCTTTTCAGGCCAATTTTCTTCACTTCTCTATTGATTTCAGCAAATATGTGAATTTTTCAATGAGCCAAGTCTATGCTTTCAACTTTCCTTCACTCTTTTAAAAAGAAAAAAGGAAAAAAAAACAAAACAAAGGATGGATTAACTCTTATAAGTTATCTTTTATAAATTTTTTTTTTTCTTTGATCTAATTATATTATTGCTAGAGATAAATATGCATTATATATTTCCTGCAAATATTAATTGAACAATTATTAATTAACGATTAATTTAATGACTAATTAGTGGAATGCAATTTGCAAATTTTCCTTATCACTTATATCCAGTTATCATACAATTGATAATAACAATTATTTCACATTTATATCAATTTGCGCATTTATCTATGCTGCAAAAAATGATAATCTTTATCACATGCATTACGAATAGCAAATATATTCATTCACAAAAATATAATAGCATAAATAGTTTGAAAAATATTATCATTATTGTAAAATTTCATTTGTTCTTATCATTTAGTATCACTTAAAACACATTTTTTTTTTCAATTTCATATTGATTTCTTTAATTTCGCTTCTAAATTTTCAATTTCATCCTACTTTTACTTAGGTAAATCTTGATTAATCTTATCTTCACATAAGTAATTCCCAATTTTAAATCATATTTAAACAACACTCCTAATTTTATCCTACTTTTATTTTGGCAAATTTCAAAATTTATTTCACTCCTACTTAAGTAATCTCCAATCCTTGCATATTTTTAGCTATAATTTCTTAATCCGATCCCATTTTTCAATAACGAAATTCCTAATTTCAACCTTAGGTAAATCTCAATTCCATCTTACTTTTACATATAATCTCATATTACAATCATCTAAATTACATTCATCCATTTGAACAAAATAAATGAAATTAACTATTACGGTAATAACGAATTAACCAACATTCGATATAACCTTAAATCACTACTCAATAATTTTTCATCTAACCTTTTTTTTGCCTAACAAAAATACGCTTTCGCTATTGTCGTCTAGACAGCCCCAATCAGAGTAGCATTTTAAATTTAACGTAAGAATAAGCTGAAATTAGCTATTCAAAAAAATTCCCTAAACGGTAATTAAATGAAGGAATATTCTAGCAAACTTTTATGCTAATCATCTCTTCCTTCAAAAATTTAGTTATCAATACAAAAAAAAAAAAAAAAA
>NW_018108536.1:50572-52103 GCF_000183805.2 Loa loa
GAGGTACTCCCAAAAATGTCAAATTTCTTTTTGTAAAAATTTTATCACTGATTAAAGTATTAATTGATAAAATGCAATTTTCGATTATAAAAAATAATGTATGATTTGTTTTTTTTTTTTTTAAAAAGATAATCATAATTACATCTTTCATTTATTACTAATTATTTCCCGTTATCATCAATTATTTTCCTTATCATCTCAATTACCTTCTCCCGTTCTTTTTTTTTCTTTATGGGACAATCAATAAGTACCTAAAATATTCGACTGCCAACGAGTGCCAAAGAGCCCTTTGGGAGATTTTATTTCAGCGACATTATAATTCGATTTCTTTTAACTTTTTTTTTTTTTTTTGTTTTCACTTTGTTCTAATATGTTTTAAATTATTGAAATATTGAATAGTTTTAAATATTTGCTATTAATTAGATCACATTAAATGATATTACAGCCCAAATTAATGAACAATATTTTGAATAATTCATATTCAAACTAATTTACATTATTTAAATAATTATCGTAATTAATTAGTATGGCTTTGAATGATAATCTAAACTAATTATTTCTAAAATTAATTTTTTTTCTAAAATTATTTAATCATTTTCATTTTTTTTCTTTGATTATATGACTGCTTATCATTGTTTTATTATTTTTTTTTTAATTCAAATTAAAAAAAATAAGAAAAAATTACATTTTTATAAAATCTCACACCAAAATTATTCC
Source organism: Loa loa (assembly GCF_000183805.2). Taxonomy (NCBI): domain Eukaryota; kingdom Metazoa; phylum Nematoda; class Chromadorea; order Rhabditida; family Onchocercidae; genus Loa; species Loa loa. The sequence goes on from NW_018108536.1 coordinate 51,290, forward strand.
ACCAATAATTTCTTCCATTTTATTTCCATTAATCAATTAAATTTACAGCATAATTTTTCAATTTATAATATAATTTCATTCTTTTAATTTAAAATGAAATCTTTGTAAAAAAAGAAAGAATTTTCCAAGTATGAATAAAGGAAGCAGAAAATATTGATTGGTTGATTGATTGATTTTAATCGATCGATTGATTAACTGATAAGAAATTAACAGGAATATAATAAATTGTTTGTTTTTTTTCTTCCCTTAACCAAATATTAAACATAATTATTATTAATATTTCAAAAAAAAAATTAATATAATAATTATATTTTTTTTTATTTGAGAAAACAAAAAAATAAAAATTACCCAAATGATAACTACAAAAGATAGCAAATATTGATTTATTCGGGAAGAAATTACAAAAATTCGTTTTCCTAGCGAAAAAAAGAAGCAAAAAAAAAAAGAGATACAACGATGGCAAAAAAGTTTTTCAAATCTTTCATGCATTCATCATCTGATTGAAGTAATATTAAATCATTCATAACTGTTTATTGAATGTATTCTATTATCAGCTAAGAAAATATTGATGATAAAAGATAATGATAAAAAAAAACGGTGATAGAAAAATGATAAAGGATAAATATAAAAGAAATGTGTTAAAATTAAAGTGAAAAAAGAAAGAGACAAAAAGATGATTGAAAAAGAAAAAAAGGTGAGAAAAGTGGTCAAAGAAAAGAAAAGAAAAAAAACAATAAGAAGTAATAGAGGATAATAAAAAGTTGTTTAAAGAAAGTGATAAAATGTGATAGAAAGATGATTAAAAAAAAAAAAA
>NW_018108536.1:53645-55772 GCF_000183805.2 Loa loa
AATCTGTAAAAAAAAAAAAAAAATTCAAAATAGAATTGAAATGAAGTAATTAAGTAAAATGACCAACAGTAAACTCTTTGAAAGATGCTCTTCAATTATGAAGTTTTCCCAAGAATTATAAGAATTCATGTCGGAAAGATAGTAGGAGAATAAAGAGAAATTGGCCTAAAGCACCATTTTTTTTTCCTGGGCTATTTTTCTTTAAATACGAGAAAGCTAAGGAGCAAAGGTAAAAGGGCAAAGGTAAGGGTCAAACATTTGTCGTAATAAATATGAATATTGCACTTCTGAATTAATCAAAACTAGTAATTTAAGTAATTTACAATATAAATCATTAAATGCAAGGGAGAAATTTCAGTGTTTTCGATGATTTCAAATTTAAAATTATTTCATATAAGTAAAAATTGATGAATGAATTATTTTTTATAACCTTATCATCATCAGTACAAATGATATAACAACAATTGCGTAAAATCCAAACGATCAATGTTATCATGATAATAACCATAAATACAATGATAACAGCATAAAGTACAACAATCCATTCACGTGTACTTAACGCTAATGAGTCCCAGTAACTAAAATTTTAATTGAAATTTTAGGTAAAATGTAAATAATTATCAAAATACTATCAATTATGTGTAAAAAAAAAAAGAAAAAGATTGGTAGTTTTTTAAATAATTACCTCATATCAGAGAAAAAAATTACCCTTAACAACTACTCAGTGATTGTAAAATGATATAAAATGATTGCATGTAATGATAAATTCATAATTTATTTCAAACAAAAATAGCTGAAATAATATGAATGAAATTTTTTGAACATAATATAAATTAAATAATTTGAATTCTTTTCCTTCTCTTTTTTTTTTTTTTTTTTCAAGAAAAACTCTTTACATCTAATGTTTATTGAAATAAAAAAAAATATTTCTTAAAATTTTATTGCTAAAATAAAAATTTTTATTCTCCTTTGAAAAGATTAAAATTATTATTTTTTCCCCTTTAATTAATTCATTTAGCTGTCCTTTTCCATTTCAAAATCAATCAGCTATTGTGCGAATTTTAAATTAAACGCACTTTTTATTACTACTCCAGCAATTAGTATTAAATTTTGTTAAACATTATTTAATTATTGTTTATATTCAATTTTTCAACCTTTTCAAGCATTTCAATTTCTTTATTTTGTTAAAATATCAAAACTTGAAAGAATTTGTCCTATTATCAATCCAAATACACAAAAATTACATGAAAATTTAAAATTTCCAAAAAAAAATGACACAAAAGTTGCGGTGAATTAACTTTATTCAAGAATATCATCAATACTACAATCTTATGTAATTTATTCAAAGATAAAATTGCTTGTTCTTCACTACTAAAATATATGAAACTAAGCCTAAGCAGCATTCCTAACAAAGCTAATAATTAAATACGAATGTAATGGAATGATAAGTTGAATAAAAATGAGAAATAAGTTAGCATAGAGAGCAAAAATACATTAGGTAAGTGAATAAAAATAGGCAAAATTTACAGAAATTGCAATTTTATTTAATTCATAATAAACTTTGATATTATTTTTGTTGTCAGGAATAATATTTATTCTCGCCTTCTTTGCATAATTTCAATAATCATTTCTTGTAAATTAGTCAATCATTTTCATTTTGTTGCTCATAGAAATGTGCATTACCTAGCTATTTATCCTTACTATCAAGCAAAAATGTTTAATCAAAATGATAAATTAAAATTTGAAAAATATTAAAACTCTTATATGATGCAAAAAGAGACATCCTTTAATTACAGCGTAACAAATACTTAAAACCTGGTTAAAGCAAGCTGAGAAAAATTTCGAAAAATTCAATTTCAATTTTAGAAATTTATATATTCTACACTTCATTTTTTTTTCCGATTATTGCCTTCAGTGGTTTTTTTCTTACTAGTGAGTTCTTACCGTAATTCTTCTGAGATAGCAGTAAGATCGTAGACGATGAGTTAATTAATTAACAAAAATTTTTTTTTGGTAATTAGTGACTTCCTAGCAGTTAAACATATAATAAGAACAAATAAGGAAATGGTGCAATATTGATTTGGGATTTAAATGAATGAAATTAAGATCTTGCAGTGAGCTTACAGG
>NW_018108536.1:56670-59143 GCF_000183805.2 Loa loa
AATTAAAATTTGAAAATATTAAAACTCTTATATGATGCAAAAAGAGACATCCTTTAATTACAGCGTAACAAATACTTAAAACCTGGTTAAAGCAAGCTGAGAAAAATTTCGAAAAATTCAATTTCAATTTTAGAAATTTATATATTCTATACTTCATTTTTTTTCCGATTATTGCCTTCAGTGGTTTTTTCTTACTAGTGAGTTCTTACCGTAATTCTTCTGAAATGGCAGTAAGATCGTAGATGATAAGTCAGTTAATTAGCAAAGTTATTTTTTTTTTGGTAATTAGTGACTTCCTAGCAGTTAAATATATAATAAGAACAAATAAGGAAATGGTGCAATATTGATTTGGGATTTAAATGAATGAAATTACGATCTTTCAGTGTTTAAGTTATGGCTAACAGATATCAGTCATATAGAATAAACTTAAATCTTGCTTACAAGACTACGAAATATCTGTATGCAAAAGAAGTTAGTACAAAGTGGAATTTTAAAAAATGTTTAAAATTAAATTTGGATTTTTGGATCTATCTGATCCTCCTGACTATCATCACGAACTATATGATAAGTGTGGAATGGATTAAAGGGGTGTCATATAATTGAAACGAAGTAATCTAAATATGAGTCATTTAAATTACAAAATAGAAAACAAAAAACGACACACTTTTAAGCGGATTATATAAGAATAAAATAGATGCAAAAGATTTTTTTGAATAAAAAACGAAACGTTTAGAATCATAAATTTCCTATGATCATCTACTGATCATGACAATCATACGTGAAAACAAAGATGATAGTTTACGACGTCATGTGAAACAATAAATTGTATAAATTGACATGTAAGAAAAAAAAGAAATAAATATACAGCCATGCTCGTCTAATAATATCTAATAATAGTAATAATTATTGGTAATAATGTTGATAATAATGATAATAGCGATGATAATAGTAACAACAATAATAATAGCAATAATACCAAGGGTTTTAAAAAAGAGAGAAAGGCACCTCGGAATATTACATAGTGGATCGAAAATGGATAGCACAACACGAATCTGAAATTTTATACTTTCTTGCATTTGATCATCCAAGGAAAATCTAAAGATTTCATAGATATGGAGAGATGATGAGACTGATCAACAAAAAAAAAAGAATGAAAAACTGTTCAATTAATCACTATCAACAGATCAAGAAATAATTCATCTGCTATAGCAACAAAAATTATTTAGTCTGAAAAATGGGCGGAATCAGAGCTTATACTTCCCTTTGGAGTAATTCTGATGCCTAAATAAGAAATAATAGAAATGATAAAATGATATTTTGTGAAGCGAAATATCATTTTGATATTTTGATAATCCATTTATCCAGAGCAGAAAGTGATGTTGATGTATTTCGAAAGTTGAAATGCCCAACAAGTGATGGAAAAAGGGAGAGCCATGGAATAAGAAGAAATGCATTAGTGTGAAAAACTGACCTCAGGAGTCGAAATTTCATGTAGAATAGGCAAAGTGGTCTCATCTACCTGAAAGTGATGATGAAGCTGGAGAACAGTTACCAGAAGTAGAATGTGGCCTCTGTTAGACAATAGCAAGGAAAACTTTGATATACCGATGGCACCAATGGAGATAAGTAGCACTAAGGAATGTGAAGAAGCAATCTAAGAAATCGTCCTATAAGCCTTACTTTAATTTAGGAAAGATACTGAAATAAGCATTGATTTTCGCTCATCACCTGAAATAGATTAATCTGGCTAAATTTAAATCTATTTTAAAAGTTCAAAATGATTACTTTCAATATGCAATATCTGTGACAGGTTATTTAGTACACTGGAACGATGATGCATTCATACGTCGAAGAATACGGACAGGCGAGGTAGTAGATCGGAATGAATTTTTCAGTTAGTTATGATACATTTGATCCATCTAAAATTAGCAGACTCATTAACTACACACTTCCCGGTTTTCTACGCCCGCTGCGACCATTATCTCCTGCTGCTACCCGAATTCACGGCCGCACACGCAGAGAACAGCAGCGGTAAAGCTTCATGCAGACGCACGTGCGGCCGTAATTAAAGAAAGACAAAGCGTTGGAGAATTGATCTTGTCGGGAGAGGATAAAATGTCCACCATCTCTTCGTTCCAGTGAGAAATTTTTAAAATGAATTTTATGAAATGTTTTGAAAATAAAGAAGTAACAATCTTTCCAATTATAGGAAATAAAAGATTTGCAAAATGTTGCAATGTTTCAGATTGGTAAATTTTTTTTCTGTCCAGTAACTTTTCACGACGAAATCTGTAACTGTCTATTCTAATTTCCATATCCAACAAATACAACCAAGGGATTGATAAATTTAAAAAAAAATAAAAAATAAAAATAAGAATAAAAAAAAGAAAATAGAAAAAATGAATGGGACAAAAAAAAAAAAAAAGAAATTAAGAAAATGAAAAGTACGAAAAAAGACAAAAAATACAAAGGG
>NW_018108536.1:59464-64416 GCF_000183805.2 Loa loa
AAAAAAAAAGAAAAAATTAAGAAAATGAAAAGTGGAAAAAAGGCAAAAAATCAAAGGGATAAAAAACAAAGAATAAAAATGAAAAAAGATGAAACAGGAAAAATAAAAAGAAAACAAGAAGGAAATAATGAAAAAAGAAAAATCGAGAAAAATTTAGAAATAAGAGGACAAGAAAAAAAATGGAAGGACAAAACACTTTCAATTTTTTGAAATAATAATAAATGTAAAAGCAATTGAATTCCAAATATGTGTGATAAAGGACCGGAAGAATTTGTGGATCTTTGGAAGTAAAAACCTGTTTGTAGTAATGTATGCTATGATTAATGATGTTATGAACAGAACATGGAAAATAATTTTTTTTACACCATTTTAAATTTACCCCTTCCTTTATTTTTATTTACCAATTTTACTAGAGCCAATTTTTTAGACAAGTAACATCAATTTTGTTTGCTATTTTTTTTTTTTTTTCCGCTGAAACTGTTTTCTTTTTATTGAAAATTTAATTTTATCTTAATCTTTGAAATTTTCTGTACTATAATTAAGCATGTAACAGTCAGTTTTTAAATATTTATTCCTCAAAATTTATTAATATTTGTTAATGACGTAAAAGTAATTAAATTCCAAGTATGGATAAGTGAGTGAAAGAATCCGTGGATCTTTGTAAGATTTAATTACACTAAATTATGCTAGCATTAGTAATGATATGATCAAAAGTTCAAAAAAAATAAGTTTTTTCTTTTTTTTTGCTCTATTTTAAATTTCATAATCCATTTTTGTACTTAAATTTTAGCATTTTAGCCTGATTTTTATATATGAACAAATGATATTTGTTGAATGTTGTGTTTCATTTTTTGTTTTAATTAATTTCATCTCTATTTTACTCTTTATTAAAACTGTTTTCTTTTCATGTTATTAATTGTTGGTTTGTATTCCTTGTTGAAATCTGTTTTTGTCGATCAAATACCAATTTGTCGTGCAATTAAGTGTATAGGATTTAAAGTTTAATTACTATTGTAAAGGATTTAAAGTTTAATTACTATTGCATAGGACTTAAAGTTTAATTACTATTGTATAGGATTTAAAGTTTAATTACTATTGTATAGAAAAATTTAATTACTATTAAGTTTCTCTAATTTAGCATATCACTTGAGCACTCACGTTTAGCGTATCATTTCATGTATAAAATGATGTGCTAAGCACATTTAATACTTTTGTTCATAAAGTACTATGCCTCTCAGTTAAAGTAAAATTAATAAATTTCCCGAGATTTCTATAGATGAAGTAAAATTAATTAAAGTAAAATTAATCAGTTAAAGTAAAATTAATAAATTCTCTCAATACAAGTGAAATTAATAAATTTCCCGAAGTTTCTACAGATGAAATAAAATTAATTAAAGTAAAATTAATCAGTTAAAGTAAAATTAATAAATTCTCTCAATTAAAGTAAAATTAATAAATTTCCCGAAATTTCTATAGATGAAATGTTACGCTACATTTATTTAAATATGCTAATCTATCACTATTGATAAGGAACGAAAAATTTTAAATGAAACCCTTTATATTCATCAAATGCATATGCGCTTATTTTATAACTAAACTAATCGTTGACCTTTAACTTTTATACTTCCTTCACTTTTATTTGATTATCATTTTATTACAAAAAAAAAAAAAGATGAATTTGTATGAAAAGAAATAGTATAAACGCATGCAAATAACCGAATAATTAAACATTCATATCGACGATCAGATATGGATGGTTACCAATGATTATTATTGATTGTTTCATCATTAACAATTTCAAATATTCATTTCATGTCTTATTTTACTGATAATTAGTTATCATTATGTTCATCATAGATGTTAAATGGTTTGTTTTGGTGAAAATGAATTTCATATATGAAGTAGTTTTAACTAGCATTGATTAATTTCGAAACTTAAATATGCATTTTTTTTTAAATTTGAACTTATGTATTTTCTATTAGACATATATTTTTTTTTTACCAAGTTTATACTCACATATGCATTCACTAATACATAAATTTATTAAAAATTGAAATTTCTAAGATTTTCTTTTTCTTTTTTTTTTTTTTGAAGTTTTTTAATAAAATGTTTATCAATAACATAATAATCAATTGATTTTTGATAAAAATTTTACATTTTTCAGTCAATTTTTAACATGGAGCAAGATTTTACTCAATTATTAAGGAAGTTTTATAGGCTAATTCAAAAGAAATTACTGGAAAAAATTATAATTAATAAAACTTTTTCCATTTTCCTTTTATTTTCAAATTTATAGCTAATTTTTAGCTTTTAGCTAAACTTTATTACATCGAACTAAGCGTGAAAGAGATTATTTACTAAAGGATATTGAAAACGGTATGAATGTTGATCATTTTATTAGTTTTACAATTAAATCAAAAAAAAAAAATGAAATATGATTAAAATTCCTTTATCCTTCGCAAGATTTATTCAAATATATGATAATTTAATTATGTTTAATGTACGTGAAATGTTCAATATTTTTGAACATTGAATTAAATTTGATGTCATCTATCACGTTTGCTCTATTTTGACAATAATTTTCATTTTTTTTTTTCAGATTTCTTCGATATTTGGAATCGTTTAGCTTCGAATTCTTTTGAAAACATAATTAATTCACGAATAATATTACCATTAATTTTTCAATTATGAGCAATAAAACAAACATGTCATGGATTTTATTTTGCATATCACTGGTACTTTATGGTTTTCTCAAAGATTTCAAACCTGGTGGACCATTTTTATTCAAATATCAAACCAATTTTCTAAACCTTACCAAAAAACAACTCAATGGTGAAGTACGTTATTATTGATTTTTTTACGAAAAAACAAATTACGCAACAATAATTACCAGGAATAATTTAATTAGAAATGAACGAAATTTAATTAGAAATCATTGAACAAAGGTCACTGGGAGTTATTCAATATTATTGAACAAAGGTCACTGGAAATTATTTAATGTTACCTTTTGAATGATTTAATTTATTTAAGTTCATCTGTGAATTTTGTACTATTTGTAAGTGTAAAAGAATTAAAACAAATTAATTAAATAACCTTAAAAGATTAACCTTAAATTTACCAACTACTAAAAATGTTTGAATAATTAAAACCATTATTATTAGTTTGGATAGTGAAATAGTTGAAAGAAAGAAAATTGATTACTTTATTAATTAATATGCATTTGAACATAATCAACCATTTCAGACAAATGAACGTAAAATTCATTTCAGATATATCCATATTGGACATATAGTTATTTGATTACTCTTATTCCAATTTTCTTATTAACTGATTTGCTACTTTATAAACCAATTCTTATTTTGGAAAGTGTTGGTTGTATGATTTTCAGGTGAATTATCCTTACATTTTTTGTTTTTTCTAGAAAATTCTAAGTGTAACTTTTATATCGAAATATTTCCAATACAGATTATTCACGATGAAATAATTAATGCGGAAAAAGAATAAAAATACAAATATACATAAAATATTTTTCCATACATAATACTTTTTTATATTATTTTAAAAATAAAAATTATCATTTCAAATTTTCGATATAGGATTTTATTAGTATTTGGTACGGGAATTTTTTGGCAACAAATTGGAATGGCAGCATATGGTATTGCATCCGCAACTGAAATTGCATTTTATTCTTACATTTATGCAAAAGTTACAAAAGATGACTATAAACGGTGCATAATTTATTAAAATTTTTAAATATACAAACGCCAACGTCTTGATTTAATTAATTAAATAATTTTATTTCTAGTTCTTCAATTTAAAATTTAATAAATTTTTTCGGTTCAGAATTAAAATAAATTTTTTAATTTCATATTCTTAAAAAAAAAGCAAAATAAAATGAATAATTAGTTCGATTGAAAAAAACGATTTTTGTTTCATTCAAACTTATAATAATAACAGTTAATATAATTATAACAATTATTTTTGGCAATTACAAATTTTTTTATTTTTTTCAAAGGCTAACATCTTGGACACGAGCAGCATCAATGGCTGGACGAACATTTAGCTATTTATTAAGCCAAGCAATTATATCCATTAATATTGGAACTTATTTAACAATAAATCAGGTTGCCTTAATTTCACCAATTATTGTATTCATTATTGGAATTTATCTTCCACGAGTACAATGGAAAATATTGCATGAACGAGTGAAAATTACCAATGGTTCGATTTTTTTTTATTATTTAATTACTTAAGTAATAATTTTAATCCATGTAAAGTAATAACTTATTTAACTTAATTTATTATAATATGATCATTAATTACTTTCAATATATTTCCTGTTAAAAATATTCGACATACTGTTAGCAATAATAAAATATCTGCAATTAGCACCCTATTTTTAAATGCTTAAAAGACATTTAATAAAATGTTTGGATTAAATTTCATCCAAAAATATTCACGTAATTAAATTAAGGAATAAAAATAATTTTCAGATACGAAACAATTTGATGAACCAACGACATATCCAGAATATGTGAAATTCCGACTGAGAAAATTATGGTCTAATACAAAGCAAATTTATCAAATTGGATTTGTGCGAAAATGGTCACTTTGGTGGGCAATGACAACATGCATGTCCTTGCAGGTGGCATTCATTGGAATGTATTATTTTAACCTTTGACACTTACTCTGAGAACTGTCTCTCCAATAAATAACAAAGCGCAATTGTTATGCGCAGCGGAAAAGCATAAATTGAACTGCTCATAAATTAGTGAATTTAGTATGCAAATAAGTTGGTAATGCTATCATTAAACCTTATTAGCTTAATGTACAAGCAGTTGACATTCAGAGCAAACAAAAATTAGCATATTTCGAATTTTGGTAATTGTCTCGTTCAGTGCTTATTTTATCAATTCATATTCAATGTTAGATAAGCGCCTATTCACAAACAT
>NW_018108536.1:65403-66877 GCF_000183805.2 Loa loa
CATTTGTGGCACTTATTTTACAAGCTCTGTTGACAGTGATTGTTGTCGATAAACGTGGTTTTGGTATGACTGTTAGATCACAGGTTTCTTTTTTCTTCCATTTATTCCTCACCTAAACTGTTTCTGAGAATTCCATCCTTCATTAATTATCATAATGTTACGTGGATACGTCACGTGGATATGTCACGTACAACTTTGTCAATGTTATTGGTTGCATTGACGAAGTGTACATATTTAATGCAAGTAGCTATGATAGTGTATATTTTTATTAATATATTCATTAATTATTCCATATTTGTCAGTCGTTCTAATTAGTTTGTTTTTTAATTAATTTATTAAATTACTCACTTCTTAGCTCGAACATGGTAGTTAGTTGTAGTTGTCGTCGAAGCGAAGCTTTTCAATTTCAGTTTTTGGTGTACGGTACCTGTCATGTGATAATTGCTCTCATTTTCCTCTGTTCGATCGTGTGTAATTTAGCGAATCATTTGCGACATCGATTCAGTCGCATACGTTTTACCGATTTGACCACTGATACTCTCAAACAGAGAGTTATATGCAAATCGATTTCATGGATAGAAACTTAACATTCTATAGCATTTCTAGTGAACCATAGCTAGTTGATAAATTTAATGATGATAATTGTGATAAAAATAATGGATAAATGATTGCTTTAACCAGTTTGCTGTTTGTGTATAATGATAAAAATGGTAATGATAGCAATGATAATAGTAATGATGGTAATAATAATGATAATAGTACTAGTGATAATAATGATGATAATAATGATAACGGTAATATATGCACAAATGATTATCTCATTTAGTTCACCATTTGCAAATGATAATATTATTGCGATGACAGTGATGATAATAATAATAATGATAATTATAATGATGATAACTTATCCATCCTTTCTCAGTCTTTTCCACCACATGCTGAATCTTAATAATAACAACGTATCTATCTGTTCTCAAACTTTTCCATCACATATTGAATCATGATAATGATAACTTATCTATTTTTTTCTGGAACTTTTCCAGCATATGCTGATAAATTAATCATTCCTCCCCTGTTTATTGTCAAAATATTGTCATCATCCTTCCTTTTTTTTTTTGATTTTGAAAAAAAAATTTTTTTTGAAATAAAAAGTAAAAATCTCTTCTTTCTAAACATTTCTTTCTATTTCTATGAATCTCAAAAAATTTTCGTTATTTTATAATTGTTTACTTTTGGTTTTTTTTTTGTTTTACACTAAAGTTTTTGACTATTATTTATTTAATTTTGAAAAAATTTCCTTTTTTTTCTCTTTAAAATTACTCACTGAAATGTAAAACAATTTCTTTCAATTAATTCAACTTTTGCAAATAATTTAAAACTTTACTTTTGTTAAAACTTTCAGTACAAATGATTCGTTAAATTTTATCATGCAGTTTCAATTTCTCTTTCCTTAAAGCTTTAATTTTATAATATC
>NW_018108537.1:0-19038 GCF_000183805.2 Loa loa
ATATTCTATATCTTTCTTTCTTCTCCTCCCTCCTCTCTCTCTCTCTCTCCCTCTCTCTCGTCTTTCATTTTCTAATTTAAATTTTGAACACTCAGTTTTTTAATCCTTCTTTTTTTTCTTTGATCATTAACGAAAAAAAGTTTTTTTATTTTTTTTGGGCTGTAAATTAATCATTATGAATTAGTCTTATTTCATACTTTCAAGATTGATAAGTTAAATTTTATTTTTTTTTTGAATTTTGCAAATTAAATTAAGAAAATAAAATAATGTGAAAGAGAAACGTATTCTTATCACTGTAAAAAAGCAAATAATTTTACTGATAACATCTAATCAATGCAAAATTTTATCAGAAAGAACTTGAAAATGTAATTTTAAGTATACATGGTTGATCTGGTAACTTTTATGCCTTAATGGAATAATTTTCAGAGGATTTTTATTCAGTAATTGTTTGATTGTAATAGATATGATAAAGCTGTTATTAAATTATCAAATTACTAACTGCTAAGTTAGGATTACAACCTTATCATTCAATGTCCAAAGCATAAAACACCATTTTGCGGATATTTTAAACTGAAATTAATTAATTATATACACAATTGATAGTTACGGTATGTGATGATTTGTTCGCTTATTTAGTATTTAGTGATAATTTAGTTATTATTATTGATTTTAGATATCGCTTTATTTAGTATTTAGTGATAATTTAGTTATTATTATTGATTTTAGATATCGCTTTTTGAAAATTTCAAAAAATAGAAATGAATATCAGGAAATTTTGAAATGTGAAAATATTCAATGTAACTATTAACTTATTAAATTATCAATTATCAAACTTGATTTATTAACTTTTCATCTTTCTTTTTTTTTTTATTCTGTAGAAAATAAGCTAATAATTTTAATGCGTTTCAGGTTTGGATAAAAATGGCTTTTTTTTTTTCGTTTCCATTAGTACAAACATTGATAGAAGTAAAGCTTGAATTTAATATGTTCCATGAAATATAAGCTAGTAATGACAGTAGTATTTGCACTTTGTATTCAATTCTAAATAAATATTTTTGTTCATTTCCAATTGATTACTTTTATTCAATTCCAAATAATTGCTTTTATTCAATTTCAGACAATCACTTTTATTCAATTTTAAATATAATTATTTTTGTTCAATTCCAAAATAACTATTTTTATTCAATTCCGAATTTAATTACTTTTATTCAGTTCCAAATAATTGTTATCATTGTAACTTCTTTCGATTTATTTCTGTTTGACTTCTTTGAAATCCATTTTACTTTTCTTTGTTTTTAGGAAATGAAATAATTAACAATTAATATCATAGCATAGCATAATATGGAAATTTATTTTCTTTTATTTTTATTAATAAATTAAAAAAAAATAAAAGAGATGAAAATAATATATTTAATATAAATATAGTATATACTTTTTCCTTTTTTTTTCATTTTAATATATGGAACTGATAAACATAATAACTTAAAGGGAATATTTTTATATTTGGGAGAGAAAAAAAAAGGCTGATCTCATTAAGAAGTCTTAAATATCATATACGATCATGAAAGATCGCAATATTCAATGTATGGGAATTATTGTGCACATTGAGCTAATTGTCTTAAATTAATTAATTTTAAAATTAATTAATTTGAAATAGAATTTAGGTTGTATTATTTGTCAATTCTTGAAGACTTAACAAGACATATTTCATTTGTAAGGATTATTTATTATGCTTTTGAATTAATTAAATTAAATTTTTTTTTTTCAGTTATTATGCATTGGAACAGAATTATTGTGAGATGAAGTGTAATGCGTGCAAAGAGAATGAAAAAATAAATGAAATAAAAAAAAAAAAAACTCGATTATATAGAGCAAAAGAGCAAAAGAATGACGAAATTATATGATAGGATCGCATATTTACGAGTGAGCCGCTTTTTTTTTCCGGATCCGGTATAAACAGTAGCGGTTAATGCACTGATTACTTTACACATAATGTAAATATAAGACGGAATATTATCCAGTATTATGAGTATTCATCAAAAAGGTTGTATTGAAATGTGAAATAAAATTTAACGAAAGTATGCGAATGATTTCATTCTTTAGGATTAATGAAATTAATCAAAAATAAGGATATAATTGTAAATTAAAATCCTCAAAGGTAAATACTATTATTGCAAATAATTAAGCAAATGATGTTTAATTTAAATTTAAAAATGCACTTAAATAGAATCGGTGATAATATTTGGATTCAGTTAAAAAAATAAATAAATTTAAATATAATGATTTACAGGAAATAAATTTAAAAATAAAATTGATTTAGAAAAATGAATGAATTTATGGGATAAAATGAAATATAAAATTGATTAGGAATTTATTATCTTCTTTTTTGAAAAAAATTTTTTGAGGAGTATTTTGAAAAATTTTAATAAAACCTTTCGTCACCTAATTTATATGTTTACCTTTTTTTTTTTTTACTTTAATACTAAAATCATACCGGTTTTTCGTTTACTTTCCAATCTATGTAAAAACGGAAAACTGTAACAGATGTATTTACAATGATGTTATTTTTAATCACCAAAATTCCGGTTTTGTTATCATTTAGTTCACATAGTTCATACTGTGCTGCGACAAAAAATTCATACAATTACCTTTTCTTCTTCTTCTTTTTTTTTTATTCAGGTAAATTAAATTTCATGTAAGAGAGGGAAAAAAAAACAACCTTTTAGCACTTTTTAATTGATTTTTTTTAATCATTGTACATTCATATATTCCTTTCAATTTTTTCTTCTTTTTTTCCGGATTTTTCGGAATAGGATTATAATATATAACATTTTTATCTTACTTTCACTTACTTTTTTTTTTTAGTTTTCAAACAATTTTGCTAATTTTGCTTACATCCAATGAAATTTTGCTAAATTCAATTAATAATTTTTTTTTTTTTTTTTTTTTGTGATAACCTGTTATATGATTACTTTTTATCCTGAAATAATATGAAGGAAATAGACTGTAATATAATAACAAAATGGCTAGTAGTAGATTTTGGTAGAATTTTTTATGAAAGTTGAAAGCATGCTTAATAAAAGGTTGATTAAAATTAGCATGTATTTATTAACAGATTTTTTACTAACAAAATGATAATCTTTTCTGGCATACAATTGTACGTATATTATATGATATAATACGTACATGATCAAATATTACACGCACGTGATCAGATGTTACACGTACATGATCAGATAATCCCGATAGTGTTACAAATAAATATATATATATATATATTTATATATTTATTTATTTTTTTTTCTTGCATACACTATGATTGTTTATTTGGTCGTCATGGTAATAGGAATGTAAAAATATTTCAATTCGGAAATATTTTTGATTTCAAGCATTTTGATATCTTTTTATTTCAATTATCAATAAATGATTGGGGAAAAAAAAAACTTTGAAATAAAGGGACAATAAATTGGAATATTTTCAATGTTGACATCTTTCAATGACACCTTATCATGATTAAAGTATTTTTTTGCATGGCCTGATCAGCGATTGATAATTTGTTATATTCCATTTTCTCATAATCTGAATTGAAAATATAGGACAATGAAAATTAATGGGGACATTATTTCGTTTATTCATTTTCTCTATCAATGTTTGATTTGTTTTTTATTTTATTGAGATTTAAAAGATTTTTTTTTTCAATTCCTTCTTTTTTTTCCTCTATGAAATTTTAAGCAAATTTCGAATAAAAAGCATAAACGAATGTTTTAAAGGCTAATCATTAAAAAGATTTAAATGCAGCAATGATTAGAGTTTAAATTCAAAGATTATTTAAATTTTTTGATTTCTTCGACAAAAAAAAAAAAGGAGCAAAAGAGCAAAGTATAAAATGAAAATGTTGCTTTTAAGATAATTGTTGCAAATCGTTGAAGAGAGAGAGAGATGAAAATTGGAAATGATGAATTACTTAAATAGCTTCTATGAGACAATAAAGAATTTATAAAAATTTTCACATCCTGGATAATGTGAAATGAAAGGAAAAGTTTTGTTAAAAAAGTGATAATTTATTAGATGGCTGATATATAGAAAATGTAAATTAAAAGATGTTTTATGTTTACAAAAGGAAAGCAATTCAGTAATTAAAAATATTAATTAATAATAATTGAATATATTTTAGTAACATTTAAAAGTTAACGAAAGAATTGTTTGTTTGATTGATATGCAAAAATGATTATTCTTTTTTCTTTCACAAACATTCCATTTCGACTTTTGTTTTCTTCCGGAAGAAGTAAAACAGTTTTTTTTTCTTCTCTCTCTCTCCTCCTTTCTCTTTTCTCTCCCTTTCTCTCTCTTTCTCCCTCTCTTTCTCACTGTATCTTTCCCTGTGGAAATTAAAATAATGCAAATTGTGTTAATGAATTGAATGACAGGGTTATATATGATTTAGAAATGTGATAAATAGAGAGATCATATTATTGAGAAAAATGAAATGAACAAGAAGGAGAAAGGAGGGAGAGAGAGAAAAGAAGGGAGGGAGGAGAAAAACGGAGAGGATGAGATGAAGGTAAACGTAGAGATTATAAAAAGTATATACAGGAGAGATAGTGTAGTGTTGACAAACCGGACAGGTTTTTTTAGTTTTTTTTTTTTTTCCTTTTAGGAAAGGGAGGTGTATTTCTAATTCCGTTTCCTTACTTCAGTTACTTATTACGTTGTGTTCATCCTTTCTTTTTTCTTTTAGTTTTAACTTTAATTATTATTACGAAAGATGAAATAAACTTAAGTGTATGTAAGATCAAAAGGATAAATTGCATCTTTTTTTCTTTATTGAAATAAAATGTTCAACAAGCGTACGTGAGGTCAAAAGGGTAAATTGCATCTTTTTTTCTTTATTGAAATAAAGTGTTCAACGTTTGAAATAAAGTTTCTTTATTGAAATAAAATGTACGTGAGGTCAAAAGGGTAAATTGCATCTTTTTTTTCTTTATTGAAATAAAGTGTTCAACAAGCGTACGTGGGGTCAAAAGGGTAAATTGCATCTTTTTTTTTTTTATTTGTTAAAGTGTTCAACGTATACGATGAATAATTGTATGTGTAACCAGAAAGAGATTCAAATGAAAAAAAAAAAGCAAACAATAAGGTTTAGATGTAATTTATATTTTTATATTATATAATTACAATATTCTATTATATTTTTTATGAATATGTTCATTTATGTAAATATCTATATTTATATATAAGCGTGTATGTGTGTGTATGTGTGTGTGTGTGTATGTGTGGTGCATGTTAACAGTATATGAGCAGATATGCGCTTATAAGTGCTAAAAATTAATAATATGCGGGAAAGGGGAAGAGGTAGACTAAATGCAAACATACCCATACGCGTGTAGACAGACGGACAGACAGACACACACACACACACACATATATATACATACAGATAGACATATAAATGTGTGTACACTTATGCATGTATAATATTGTATAGATATATATATATACATATATATGTATAATAGTGTGAACAAATAATAGATGTAGGCAGGTATTTATGATATTTATGAAAAAGAATCAATAAATGGGAAGGAAAAAAAAATGAAATGTTGACAGTTACGAGTGCGTATAATGCGTGTACGTCTGTGTGTGTGTGTGTGCGTGTATGTGCGTGTATGTGTGTATGTGCGATGTGTACGTCTGTATGAGTATGTTTATGTGCCCTGCACATAAACATATTATATATGTGTTGTATAAGTGTGGTTTGGGTCGAGGAAAAGGAATTGGTTATTTGTATGTATGGTTGTATGTGTGTATATGTATGTAGTATGTATGTGTGTATGTGTGTGTGTATGTATGTATGTGTTAAATTCTGTTAGTTGAAAAGAAAAGAATGAAAGAAAAGGAAAAGGATGAATTCTTTTCATCAATATTTGCTATTTGATGGTTGAATTGAAAGGAACAGAATGTTGAAATTTGTTGAGAAAATGAGAGGATAAAGGAGATGTTTGCTAGTTGCTTAAAGTATTATTCATTATTGCAAAAGCTGAAATATACATCTCACATTTAAACTAGGGAAGCTTTCTTGCAATCACTGCATGCATGCATGCACACACATACAGACACACACACACACACACACACACACAGGCATTGCAATTGTAACTTTAAGAAAAGAGAGAGAGAGAGAGAGAGGAAGAGGAAAAAAGAAATTTCTTTTAAATTATAATTTGTATCATAGTGGAATAGAATTGAACAGGGTTTTTGCATTTAATAGGTAAGAGAGGTTAAGTTGAAGTAAGAGTAAATTAAAATGGATGATAAGTGATATTGATATGGTGATAAATAATAATTTATACAATTATTGCATGTAAGATTAAAGAAATAAGTGATAGTAAGATTGATTTCTTTTTCTCCTTATTGTTAATAATTGATTCCATTTTTAAAAGGTTACTAATTTGAATTGTTTTGTTTTTCCTTTTTGTTTTTCTTTTATGGTTGAATATTGGAAGGAGAAGATGGAAGGAGGAGAGGGAGAGAGAGATTACAAATAATTTTAGTATTTCAATAACAAATTTTAGTGTTTCAAATAATTTGTTGGAAAATTTTTAGTGAAAATTTTTGGCAATATTTCAAGGAAATAGCATCAACGGCCATTAGCCATTATCGGCCAATCATATGACTTTTAAAAATTGTTTATCTTTACATTTCTTTTTTCCCTCTTTTTTTCACCCATTCTAAAATATTTCCATCCAATTTTCATTATCACACAGGTAACCAATTAATGTCTGTTAAATTCATTTATGGCTCTTAATAAGGATTTTATTTAATTTTAATTGAAATGAATTTTGAAGAGAAATACAATGCAGAGAGAAAAGATGGAAAGGTTACGAAAATTATTAATGATGATGGTGATGATGATAATAATGATGATGATGATGATGATGATAGGGAAAGAAAAGAATTTGTTCATGGTTTTAATCATTGATTAAGGTTGTATGGGGGAGTGAAGAGAAGAAGGAAGAAAGAAAAAGAAGGGATTTCTTCTCGTCCTGCATATTTCCAAAACATATTTCAAATACAACATCATATGATTTGCGCTCATCATTTTCTCCTTTATTTAACTTCTGTTCAATGTTGATATATTATTAATTGTTAATTTTAAATTTACCAATATTATTATTATCATCATATTCATTTAGATTTTATACATTGACGTACTATCCTATCGTAATATGTTGTGATAACGAAAAAATGCACTGATAAAAATTTTTATTACAGTAAAATAGTAACAAAGAAAGAGGAAGAGGAAGAAGGTAAAAATAAAGAAAAATGTCTGCAACAAGGAAGGAACCGTTAGCAATTGAAGAGTTGATCGCAAAGAAGAAAGAACTTGAGGAAGCCGAAACAAAGGTATTCTTATTATTTTCATATTTATAATTGTTATATTAATCGCTATCGTTGATATTATCACCGATAATGATTGTCAAAGATTGTTATTAAAAAATGAAAAATTCTATCGGCACGTATAATACATATGATATTTTTTATAGTTGAAATTTTGTCGTTACACTTTTTCATGGCTAAATTATTGAAATGGAAAGATATCAGTTGATAATTTAATTAGTTTCGTAATTCGATGTTATTATAATTATCTGTTAGGATTATATAGTTAACGTTTAATAATATTATTTTCTTTTATCATTTATTATCACTGTAATCAATGAAATTGTTTATATTTGAATGAAAATGGCCGTATTAATCAATTCCTTAGCCACTTATTTTAATCAACTTACTGGGATACTTCTTTCAATCATATTTATACAAATTTGTGCTCTTACTTGATTATATTATGAAATGAGAAAAGGAAAGATTCGTTATTTTATTTTTTGGTAGAATTCAGGCTAATTTAACATCCTTTTCCCTATGGGAGCAATTTTTTTCGCTGATAATAGTAGGCTTTTTTTTTCTTTCTTTTTTTTTTCATAAGGGTTTTCGGAAGATATTCTTAATGTGGCAAAGATTTTAAATTTTTCAAAGTCTAGTTTCTTCAATTCTTTATCTTGACTTTAAATCATAGGAAAAGTGTTATACTGTAAATCTGAAGAGAAAGTAAAGGAAGTGGTAGAAGAAGAGTTGTTACATGAAATTGAATATTCTTTGCTCTTTAATGTTTATTAAAAGATTGTAATTGACAACTTAACCATAACCAACAAAACTAAAATGAAGTATCATTGGATTGGATGAAGAATGAGTGTTCTCATTTGTAAAATGTTTAGTTGATTTGAAAGATTGATGAGAGATGCAAATGTGGCAATTTGTTATAGTTGTTTGAGTTATTAATAAAATGTTAGGCATTGCTTATACTGCTTATGGATTCAATCATTTATTATGATGCTTGAAGAATATAGGATGAAAAAAGTGTGGAAGAAATGATAAGATGAAGTAAATGGAATAGCAGTGAGTTATTTTGATCATTTTATATCAGTGAATAAAATGAGATTCATTCATTTCCTTTCTAGAATATCTTTTCATCTGTTAGCAACATGAGATTTAAAAAAAAAAAGAGTTTATAAAGATGTGTTATTTTTATCTAATTTTTATCCATCGATTTGCAATAATGCATTCATTTCATTAAACATTTTTATATTTATATACAAATGGAATGTCATGAAATGAACTTTATCTTGTATTATAGGTTGATATTAGTCTAGTATTATCAAGTCCCCTTTCAAGACTCATTTTATTTATTGTAAATTTAAGTCACTTCTTTGTTATTTCCGTTTTCATTTACAGTTGAGCAATTTTATCGACTACAACTATGAGTTAGGTGTGATGTGCGCGAAAGTTTTAATGTTATTATTTGAAGTTTTAATTCCATTTTGTTATTTATTTGCTCCTCTTGTTCTTTTTTTAAGGTTTGTAATAGGGATAGATAACTGGTACTGAAGGATTAATTAGACCTTAGAAAGTGGTGTAATTGGTTTACTCATGTAATTTAAAAGCAGTATAGTTAACGGTTGGTTGATTTGTATAATACGATTTGAATATGTTCTTCAAAATTTCGAAATATTTCTGAAATTTTTAAAATGAAAAAGATATCCCTGATTTCTCTTTAATATCAGTATGTGGTAGGAAGAAGTAACAGGTGAAGTTCTGAAATGATTTAAAGATTATTAGATGTTGGATTCTTGTTTCTG
Organism: Loa loa; assembly: GCF_000183805.2. NCBI lineage: Eukaryota > Metazoa > Nematoda > Chromadorea > Rhabditida > Onchocercidae > Loa > Loa loa. The sequence goes on from NW_018108537.1 coordinate 9,192, forward strand.
CTGTATAATTGTGCTGATGAATTGAGATTCACTATGATTGATCCGTGTTCGTATTGGTTTTAGTACTTTAAGTTGGTTTTAGTACTTTAAATACTTTTAAGTTGCAGTAATAAAGCTAATTAACAATTTCTTTGTGAATATTTGATTTAGAAATGCTTTTTCAAATTTTACATAACTGTGTTTATCGAATATAGAGAAATATAGATGATAGTTTTCGGGATTTGAACTTAAAGTGGAAAGATTAGGTATTCTTAATTACTCTTATGTATTTGTTCTATATTCTTTTCATGGCTTGCTATGTAATAACCTTGTAATAACCTTTGCCAGATTTCTTTGATTGAATAAATTATAGAGAACTTGAAATACGTTATGTATCATTGTATATGAGATGAGAAAAGGCAAAATATTAGGTCTCGTCGTATTTTTACTAAAAAATATGTGGCGGAAAAAAAAAATCGAATTGCAATTTCAATAAGAAAAAAAAATTTGAATTGTTTTCCATTTCTTCGCTGATAAAAACTATTGAAAATTTATATAGAAGTTTATGTAAAATATCGAAATTTTATTTGGAATTATAACATAAACCGGCAATTTAAGAATTAGCAAAGTCTGTGAAAGTTCATTTGTCAGAAGCGAATAAATCCCTTCTAAACTTAATCCTGAATGAAATTTGAATAAAATTTTGTGAGAAAGCAACATTCATTCATGTTTTAAATGATATTCAATATTAGATATATCCTGATGATTATTCAGATATCTTAGGAAAATCTGTGAGCATTATCAGATGTGAGTAAAAGTTTTAGGAAATATTAAGGTTTTGAGATTCTTTCCGCAAGATATTTGATGGAACATGTTTCGTCCTTGTTTATCTGTTGCTCATCTGCTCTAGCTAGACTAAGAAATGCCGTTTAACTTCGAAAACCAGTGGGAAGGGGAATCGAAGAGATTACGTTTTAGCTGAAACTTGAAAGTTGGAAACATTGAGGTACTATGTGCCGTGTTGTGACATTCGGAGCATATCACATTATTGTAATGTGACAATATCGCATAATTTCATTTTTTTTTAGCTGAGCATTGCAGAATTTTATTGCATTTGTATCATAATATAAATAGTGATGTCATCGTGACAATATTTACGACATAATACTAATGAGGATGTTATGATTTATCTTTTATATGTTTATATAGTGATTGTTGCTTCGTCACTAAAATCTTATTGGAATACTGGCAGTGGAAAAAGTGTGAAGTAACTTATATCATAGCCATGGCTTACTTCTAACCAATCTAATATTTTACATCTTTCATGTCCTATCTGTAAGTCTTCTCTTTCGTTCCCAATGAATTGTTACGAGAGCCTCTTTAGCAAAAAAAAAAAAAAAGGTGCAACAGGTGTAATTTCAACCATCTTCGCAACATAACATGGGCAGCGTAATGATGACAAGTAGGCGGATGAATGAACAACACGTAGGTCGTCCATACTTGCTTCTGATGGTCTTATCGATTGCCTTTCTTAGGCCCAGTGGAAGAGCTAATCTTACTATCTTCAGCTCCAGGTCACGGAATGACTGGCCTTTTATCCCTTTAATTTCATGGAAACAAAAAGATGCTGTTGTATAATCAGTTAAAAGATTATAATAAAGGACAGCATAAAAACGAGCTTGTATTAAACGGGCTTGTTGCAACAGGTAATATACTACGGCGTAGTAAATTAGCCAGTATAGAAATATCGTTAGTGAAACTTTTAATTACTTGCAGCCAAAATTTTTGACACGTGCTGAACGTGAAGCGCTAGCATTGAAAAAACGTGAAGAACAAGTGGCGAAACAACGTGAAGCTCAAAAAGCACTACTTGAGAAACGAAAAGCATTTATTCAGGATGCCAAAAAAACAGGTTCCCATTAGTAATTTTTAAAATATCAAAAGTCAAGACCCTCTTTCGTTCTTTTATTCCTTCTTCTTTTAGGTTTAAATATATCTTTTATTTTCCTTCAAATAAAGCATGCTGCTTGTAGTTTGTAATTTTCATTTATTTGTTAATATTACTTTACAGAAAAAGAACGCGATCGAGAACGTGAGAAGGAACGAAAAGATCGTGAACGTGAGCGTGAGCGTGAGCGTGAACGTGAACGTGAGCGTGAACGTGAGAAAGACACAGAACGTGAGAAAGATCGTGAACGTGGACGCAGAAGTCGGAGCCGTGATCGAGAAGGTAAGGCTTTGATAGTCTATATTCGGTTTTTATTAAAAAAAGTTTTTTGGATGTTACCGAATTTTTTTTCCCCAACTTAGTGATACGAACAATTTTTATCTTCTTTTTTCATCAGGGCGAAGAAGTAGAAGTCGAGAAAGAAGAAGTCGAAGTCGCGAAAAGCGAAGTAGAAGTCGTGAACGGCGTAGTCGTAGTCGTGAGAAACGCCAAGATGCAGAAAAAATTGATCGTAACGGAGAAGCGAAAGATGAAAGAGAAACCGATAAAGATTTGGAAAAGCTTAATGAAGCTATCCGCCAGCGTTACCTGGGTAAGTTCTTGCTTTCCAAGTTTAAATGTAATTCAGGCATGCATATTAAAGGTAATGTTGTTTGGCTTCATCGAGGCTTATTTTATGAAATTCTACAAATTTCAATCTTTGTTGATACAAATCAACAAAATTTCAAATTTCAAAATTGTTTTAGAGTGCTACGTTAGATTCATTAATGTTTGTAATAGAGGATTGTAGTCTTGAGAAACTGAAATAGGTTCCTTTGAAAAGGAATTTATTGTTTATTGTTGTTTCATTATCTCGTTAAACAAATCTGGAATTTTTGGGCGGTAATTTTGACTCATTTATTTCACTGTTTGATGGTAGAAATTCAAGCTTTAAATTATTTTTTGGGATTTAGGAGGACAGCGGGAGAAACGGAAACGTGGTCGTCGGTTGCATGAGCGAAAATTCATTTTTGATTGGGATGCTGGCGAAGATACATCAAACGACTACAATAAATTATACCAGAACGTAAGCATTATTTCATGACTTTAATGCCACGTTTCAGTTTTTTAAACTGTTATTTGTATGCAATCATAATTTCCACATTTCGAAAAAGCAAGATTTCAGTTTCAAAATTTTTTCAAATTTTAATCCAATTTATTATAATCTCATTATAAGGTTTGTTTGTTTGTTTGTTTTTTTTCTCAAGTCGTGGACAATATATTGAATTTTTTATTTTATGTCAATTTCAAGGAATGTTGAGATAAAGTGGTTGCACACATACATACCGTACATTTGGCATGTAATGTAATGTCCACAGGTATATATATATACATATATACATATATATATATATATTGGTTGTAATTTACGATTGTGGATTATTGCCATTTATGTATCGTTTCAGAGACATGAAGTGCAATTCTTCGGTCGAGGATCTATAGCTGGAATGGATGTAAATGCGCAAAAGAAGCAAAAATCAGAATTTTATGCGAATTTAATGGAAAAACGGCGAACCAAAGAAGAGAAACAGCAAGAAGAACTACGGTACATATGTTATTCGCAAAATTTTATTTCTTTGTTTTCATATTTCATTTTTCCTTTCGTTTATTATAGATTGGCCGGTGTAAAGAAGAAAGAGAAGAAGGAAGCATTTGATAACAGACATTGGACCCAGAAAAGCTTGGAACAAATGACGGAACGTGATTGGCGTATATTTCGAGAAGATTTCAATATTTCTATTAAAGGCGGTCGTGTCCCGAAACCGCTGCGTAATTGGGACGAAGCAGGTCTACCATCAGAAGTCTTTGATGTTATAATGAAAATTGGCTATAAGGTTAGTCAGATTTGATTTTTCCGAAACATCAATATTGTGATTATTAAAAGTAATTTTGTCTTTTGTTTTTTGTTTTGTTTTTTCCTTTTGAGATGATATTATTAATAATTGGAAATTTTCGTTCTTATTTTTAATTAACATCCATGACGTTTAGAATGAATGGTTTGTTTTTACAGGAACCAACACCAATCCAACGACAAGCAATTCCGATCGGCTTGCAAAACAGAGATATAATTGGCGTAGCGGAAACTGGATCTGGAAAAACGGCCGCCTTTTTAATACCACTTCTTGTCTGGATAACATCGATACCAAAGTTTCATGGTAACGATGAGCAAGACACGGTTAGTTTTAATCCGCCAATTTTTCAAATTTTTATGTGCCGTTTCTTATGAAGTTTTATGAGATGTGAAAAAGTTGAATGAAAAATTATTATGAAATTATTTAAAATGGGATTGCAGTGGAGGAATTGACGGTCGGTCCCTTTTATTTTTTTTTTTGTTCTCTAGACAACTTTTTCCTACGATTTCAAATTTCATTATATTACGATCGCAAATTTTTATGATTTCTTATGACTTGGAGCGTTACTATTTACTTTCAATATGCTGGCCTTGGGGACTCATACAAATACACATTTCGTGTCCTATGTAAATGCCCAGAATGTTATCTGCAATTCATATTTCCTTCGAATTAAATAACTGGCCATAAACTTTAACTGTTGCAGTAAAACTTTCACGAGGACAGTAAGATATTTGCAATTTGAAGAGATATGAAACGTGATGTTTTCAGGAGTAGTAGATGTTATGGAGTTTTTTCCCTTCTATCCTAAATGAAATGATATTGATTCATTTCAGGGGCCTTATGCCATTATCATGGCACCGACACGTGAGTTAGCACAACAGATTGAGGAGGAAACGGTTAAATTCGGGCAGCTGCTTGGTATTCGAACGGTTTCAGTAATTGGTGGTGCATCACGAGAAGAGCAGGGTCTAAAGCTTCGCCTTGGTGTTGAGGTACACTGTTTATATATTTAATCTCTTCTGTTCACAACATTTCATTACTTTAGCTGCAGCTGTTAGCGGCTTGGCAAAATGCACTTATCTAAGAAAATAAAAAAAAAGATCTTGGGATTACGCAACATCACTTGTGCAACCTTGTTAAAATGCAGAATTGCTTTTAAATATCTAACGTCTAAATATCATTTGGTCCATCCATTCGTTAAATTTTGTACCTCTCACTATCGATCATTGTTTGGTCAAATTTAATTTTGTTAAAATACCCTCTCAGAAATTTTCATTTTTTTTTTCCACCAGAAATTCATAATATCCTCTAGGAAGTCAAAAAAAAAAAAAATCTTGGGATCACTCAAGATTACTTGTGTAAGCTCATTTATCTCATAGTTTTTTTTTCTTTTTCCTCTCCGGAATGTCAAGTGAAATATCTAAGCATTAGACTTTTCATGTGTTGGGGTAATTTTTGATAGTTCTCTTAACGTCTTTCCTTTTTTTTCTCTTGGTACTCCATAAACAAAATAGATGTTGCATAAAATCTAACATTGTATAGTTGTGTTTTCTATATTTTTTAATTGAGTAAAATTATGATTCAATTTTTCTTCAGTTCTACTTCTGCGGTTAAAATCTTAATATATCATAATTTGAAGACCTGCTTATATATTCGTTTTGATTTCATAATAATAAAATTAAAAAGCCATAAATTTCGGGCCTAGGAAATTATTTGAGATAAATAAAGGAGCGAAAACAGAGTTTCTCATTCCTAAGAGATGTATTATCCCAACAGATGATATCAAATGCTTTTCATGCTCAGTTTTTGTTTTGCAAGAAAGACTATATTTCTTTTCGGTTAAAATAAAAAGTACAACTTTAGTTGAAATGTTCCTTTGTATGATTTCTCGTACTTTTTTTATGGAAATTTCAACAGAGTTAATGTTAATACCATTTCAATTCAGTATGTATGGGGAAAATTTTAATTACCTAGGTTTTCAAGTTTTGTTTTAACTTGCACCGTACGAAAGCATTTTTTTTTCTTTTTGAAATTTGATATTTTTTTCAATAGCTGTTAGAATGATGGGAAAATCCATAATTTATTTTGAGATTTCTCTACCGAAAGTTCTCAAAGAAATTGCTTCAAATTCTTCTTGCTTTATTTGAGAAATAAATGGGATTTTAAAAGATTTATATTCCATTGCATGAGAACTGAATTGTTTTTTTGTGACAACCATATTATAATTCCCGACAATTGAATGTAATACAGTTTGATGGTTAAATAGACTACTTTTATTGTTTTCTGCTTTTTTTTTCTTCATCTAAAAACTTTCTAAAAATTTTTAGATGACGAAAAAAAAATCTAAAATTTTGCTATTTGTTGGAATCCTTTGATTTTGTGAAAGTTATGATATTTTATTGAGGTGGTTATCGCTACGCCAGGACGTTTGTTAGATGTTTTGGAAAATCGTTATTTATCATTGGATCAATGCACCTATGTTATTTTGGATGAAGCTGATAGAATGCTGGATATGGGTTTTGAGCCGGAGGTGCAGAAAGTAAGTTTACGTAAAATAAAATTTCTTTTTTCTTCGGTTTTGTTCATTTTTACGTAAAATGGAAAAATTTTTTTTCCCATCTTGTTCATTTTTTTTCAGGAGTTATGGATCTTGCATTAATTCACTTTAAATCTCCCATATTTCTCCTGTTTCATTGCTTGATCATTAAGAATATACTTGTAAATTTGAGTCATTTAGGATACATTAATTTCATTTTTTTCATCTTTTCTTTCTTTCATTATTGCTCTTCAGATGATTGTTACATTATTTTTATTTGTCCACTTTCTGGTATGATCAGTTTTTTTCTAATTCTACCCAATTTTTATAGGTTCTTGAGTATATCCCGGTAACAAATCTCAAACCAGATACCGAAGATGCGGAAAAAGAAGAATCCATAATGGAAAATTTCTTTTCGAAAAAGAAATATCGTCAGGTAAATATCATTTTTTTTTCTGACGAAAAATTTTTTTTTCTCAGCTAAATTTCAAATGATCGATGTTTCATAAAATGATCTGTTTATTTCGAACATAATGAATAGATTGATCACTGCTTTGTTTACCCTTAAAATCTCCATTCGATTCTTTCGAATGACTTAAATATTAGAATGTCTATCTGTTACTTTTTTTTCCTTAATTTTCAAAATTCCATGTAATACATCGAACTTTGTTGCGAAAAAATTGTCTTTTTAAATACGTATTTTATTGATTAGGATTAAAGGGCATTGTTTGAGCCTTACAAAGAAAAGCCCTGCAATTCATTAGTGAGTAACTCATTTGATAACGAGTAATGCCGCAAGCTTACATACGCAAATCGTAACTTAAATATTAACTGAAGTTCTCTGATCATGAATTCTGGATTGGTAGCAGTACAGTATGAAATTTAGGATGACATAACTGAGACTCGTATTATTTGAACGATACTGATATTCGTATACTAATACAGTGTCACTCATAATGGTGATGTAAATGAACAATACTCTCAACCATTTGATTATTTGCTTTTTCTGATGCAGTGATTGAAGTTTTGAGTGATTCGAATCGTCTCATTGTGTAAACATCAGTGTTAAATTAATCTGTTGAACTGCCTGTTTAAATCGACAAAAATTAATGAAATTTTCAGCTAGACATAATTTGAATATAGGCGAATAAAAGGATAAAGGATTTAATTCTACTTTCTATGTTCATATTTCGGAAAATGAAATAGAGGCGTGACGATGCTAGAATGAGCTATTCTAGCAGTAATCCGAAGTGCTGTTTAGAATTTTTTTTAGGTTTAAAATTCTTACCTTTTTAGCTTTTAAGAATTTAAAAATTTCTCTTTAGACCGTGATGTTTACTGCAACTATGAGTCCAGCAATTGAGCGATTAGCTCGAGCATATCTTCGACGCCCGGCCGTTGTATACATTGGTTCGGTTGGAAGACCCACGGAACGTGTCGAACAAATCGTTTATATGATTGGTGAAGAAAGCAAACGCAAGAAACTTGTTGAACTGATCTCATCTGATGCATTTGAACCGCCTATTATCATTTTTGTTAATCAAAAACGGGTATATTTTTACAAATAATTACAGCTTACTTAAAGACGGACAAATGTTGATTTCATGTTTAATTTTGAATTTCAACCGTAACTTTTATATGTTGACAATTTCACTCATTTTTCTTTTCTAGGGAGCAGATATGTTGGCTAAAGGCCTGACGAAATTGGGCTTCCAACCTTGTGTTTTACATGGTGGCAAAGGTCAGGATGCTCGCGAATATTCGTTGGCAGCACTCAAAGATGGAACTAAAGATATCTTGGTGGCAACAGATGTTGCTGGACGTGGTATTGATATCAAAGATGTTTCTCTGGTTCTCAATTATGATATGGCGAAGTCAATTGAAGATTATACTCACAGGATTGGTCGGACAGGTAACATTATATTCTTTAATATTTATAAAGTAAGCTAGGATTAAATTCGGGTGCAATATAATTTACTAGAAGTAGAGAGAAATGTGCTGTTGAAAAAATAAAATAAAAAATCACTGGAAGAAATCGCAGTTGAATCCGTCAACGAAACGTCAAGCAAAAAGTGAAGCTCCGAATGGTCTGCCAAAAATAGTCAATTCTTGAATCAGTTGATCTTTATTTTGATCAATTTTGAAGATTCCTAATTCCATACTTCTAGAATTCAATCAGTTTAAAGCGTTAAAATCATCACTTTTTTCTTTACATAATTGAGCTATTGAAAAATGGTCATTATAAATTGAATTTATTAGTTTATTAGTAAATGCAAATCAACAAGAATTAAATTACCTCAGAGATATCTTACTCGTATACGTAAACTGAGAATACCTATGAAAGTAATAAATGCATTGGGAAGATATTACGGTATCATAAATTCTTAGTAGATTTGGAAGTAGCCAATTTTTTCCCCCATTTTCTGAATGCTTTTATTTATTTTGTAATAATAGCAAATACTTTGCAAAGTTTATGCCTGAAAAAAAAAAAAAGGAGCAGACGAATAAATTGTCTTCTTTTCCTTCATCTTATTATTTCATTCGTTCATGAATTTCTTTCGAAATGAAAAGAAAAAAAAATAGAAAAAAAAAGCAGAAAAGAAAAGAACATCTCAACTTTGGTTTTGCTCGCTTTCCCCTATTTATTTTTTGTTTTTTTTTGAGTAGTGACTAAATTGTGTACTTCCACAGTGCAACTTTATTATTTCATGCTGACATACATTCTCTCTTTTTCTTTTCCTTTCTATCTTTTACTTCTTTTTTTGGGAAAAAAAAAAAAAACTTTTCCTTCTTTAAAACGATTTTCATTATTTCAACTGAAAATCATTTGTTATTTCTTTCCTTAAAGCGAAAACGGAAAAAAAATTCGACTTTTTGAAAAATTTCTCGCAAGCACACACTCACATACACACATGCACACGCACACACACACGCACATACACACACACATACATACACACACACATACACACACATACATACACACACACACACACACACACACACACACACACATTCCATTCATCTCATTCCATTAAAAGCTTCACTTTTCCTTCTCATCTTCTTATTTTTTTTCCTTTACTTTTTTCTCTCTCTGTGTTTTTATCTTCTCATTTTCAATTCTTTTTTTTCTCCCCACATTTTATGATGTTGCTAAAGTTTTATTGATTGTTACTGTATAGGATAAGGAAAGATTTTTAAAAGAAAAAGGAAAAAAAAACCATTTAATGTTATGGAAGTTGAGTTGGAATGCAAAATAATTGGTAAAATTGTGATTGATCGATTGATTGTTGGAAATTCAACAGAAAAAATAAATAAAATAAAAGTAAAATAATAGAAGGAAAAAGAAGCAATGAAATAACATTTTATTAATTCGAAACATAAAAGCATTTTTGTCTTTTTTTTTATAATTCACTTTTAAATATCCAACTTTTTTTTTCTTTTCTTTTAAATATTTATTACTTTACATTTCTTCATTTTTCTTTTTTCAAT
>NW_018108537.1:19224-31538 GCF_000183805.2 Loa loa
TATATATATATATATATAGTGTGTGTGTGTGTGTGTGTTGTGTGTGTGTGTGTGTGTTGCGTGTGTGTGTGTGAGGAACGATGACACGATTAATACAAAATAAATGAATAAGTGAAGAAATGAAGTAAGGGATGAGATATTTTGCAGGATTCAGAATTTTTTCTTGAATAAATACGATCGAAGTATTTTTTGATCCCTTGACTGTTGAGCATTGTAAATTTTTTGAAACCAATTTACATGTAATTCATAAACAATATATATTAAATAAAGATTGGAAAAGAGTAGTTCTTTCTGTCTAATCACTGATTAAATTGATCTTTATGGTTTTCCAAATATAACGATCTCTTTTCTATTTTCAGGACGTGCGGGAAAACATGGTAAAGCGATAACATTTTTGACACCGGAAGATAAGGATGTCTTCTACGATTTGAAGCAATGTCTTCTAGAGAGTCCAGTATCAACTTGTCCACCGGAATTAGCCAATCATCCAGAGGCTCAGCATAAACCGGGTACATACGTCCCCAAGAAACGTCAGGAAGAAACACTGTTCCGTAATTAAATGTTGTTACTTGTTATTATTGTTTTTTTGTTTGCCTATTATTGTTTTTTGTTTGCTTCTTTGTCAGTTTATTGTAAGTAATATTGCTTGTTCATCTTATCTCTGAGTTATTCATTTATATGAATGATATATTACTAGCATAATATACCTCTATGTTGACTAGAAATGGCATTATTTAGATTTTAGTGAACTTATCTTTGGGAATTTATCTGTAAAAAGATGTTCATGCTTTTTCAGAGTTAAGCATTTGATGAAAAATTGATTATCAAACTTTTTTCGATTGTTTTCAAATTGATGTTATTACCTGCAAAGGAAGGCATTTTGCATTTTGTTTCTAAAAATATTTCTTAAAATTTAACAAGTCAAAAATGAAGTTTTCTTCCGAAAAATTAGGGAATAAAAAATTTTGAAGTAAAATGATAGAAATTTGAAAGTCATCAACAACCATATTTTGATGAGAATTTTATAACTTTAGGTTATAAAAGTTGTCCTTGTTTTGCTTTTAGTTATGATTTGTGCAAAACTAAAAAACATGTTTTGGATTGCCTTGTGAAAACTTGTTGCGAACAGTTTTCAGTGAATGGATGAGTTATAATTAATAGAAAAAATGGTGATGGTATAGGGAGATCAGAAATTTAAGATTTTGGATAGTATTATTGTTAAACGTGAATTTGACTTGAAAAAAAATGAAATTGTTTTGAAATGAGAAAAAAAACTGAAACTTGAAAGCTGAAAAGCATTTAAGTTTTGTGATTGAATTAATTTGAAAATTGTTTTTAAACTCAATTTTCCATTACTTCCATAAAATTGCGATAAAATTGCACGTTATTCATTCCTCCTTTCTTTTTTGTTTCATAGCGATTGATAATTCTTCAGCTTGTTTTATCACACTTGATACGGTTGATTACTTGTATCATTTTTATTTCTATTCAATGCTTCCATTTTTTCCTAAGTTTTTTTTCGCTTAAAATTTTTTAAATAGATGTAAAGAAAGTAAGAAATTTCGTAATGAATGGTATATTTGATTTTAAAATTTCAAAAGAAATATCTTACTGTAAGAATTCAAGTAAGTCAAAAGGCTGAATCAATTTTAAATGGATAAATTTATACGGTTTTTATTCGTTTAGGTAAAAATGAATCAGGAAATTATTATTGCTAATATTGTTATTTGTTTCTGTCATAAGTACACGTTGCTTCATACGTAAGATGTATTTCATGTTATGCATTTATCACGTTTTTCTTTTTTTTTTTTTAGGTATTGTGATTTTTATGTTCCTTTTTACCAAATTATTTTATTTAGATCAGGTAAATAAGTTTTATTGTTACATTGGATCGACAAAATTTCGTAGGCTTTTAATCAATTTAGATGACTTTCAAATGTAATTGTAGGACGTTCTTTCCCGTCGTATCTACTTTTCATAATGAGCGAATAATTATGAAGAGGAATAAAACTACTGGAGAGAAGTGGAGAAGATTAGGCGATAAAATGTTAAGGGTTTTTTTTTTTTTTTTTTAGTAAACTTCAATTTTTGAGATTACATTTTATGGCTTTGATAGTTTTAACGATGCTGCATTTTTACTGAAATTGCAATTATAGAATAGGAAATAGTTTTATGAGATGATTAGTTAGGAAGAGGAAGGCTATTTTAGAGGGCAGTGAAATTTTACAAATATTTGAAAACCGGAGCTGTGTATTGCTATCGTTATTATTAATGATATCGGAGATGATAATGAAAAGAATACGTAAGATTTATTAGGATTGGAAAGTTTAGATAAATTAGCATATGTATTGAATTATAGGTTGAGTTGCGAGTTTATACGTGTTATGGATTAAATTATTCGTTATAACTGTGAGAAGTTTCATTTTCAGGATTGATTTGTCATCGGGAATTGTGGACTGTGTCTAGAATTGAGGAAAAGACGTTCGGGTAAGCAGCACGAAGCACTGGATTTCTTCGGGTGCACCGGGCTCTGATGAGTCAGGAGCAGGTCATGTGATAAGTAAATGGGGGACGATGATTGGCCATCACAACGATTTCGCGATCATGTTATTAATCGATTGGAACCAGAATTAGCGAGAAATCGTCAAAATGCTCCAAATTTACCCGTACCCGGTGATGCAAGACAGGTTGGTTACTGTTGTTTCATGGTTAAATTAAGGATGTCAAGGTTTGAATATTCGCATATTTAGGCTTTCGATTCAATGAGGCGGAATTTATCGTTGTTATTTATCATTCCCTTATCAGTTTGGTCTTCTAATCACTTGAATTATTTGGACTTAAACTTATACATCAATATTCTAATATTTATATTAAGTAAAATTTTATTGAATAAAAAAGGTTGAGCTGAATTGCACATTCAGTATTTCGCTGTATGTGATATAATATTGTTGGAAAGTTTATTTTATTTTTGCAAATTTATCGCATAATGCTTGCTAATGCTTGTATATGTCGTGAAATGAAATAAAATTATTTTGCAGGTGGAGGAGTATGTTTTCAACAAATGCGTAAGTAAAGATGAATATATGCGGACGATTGCCAAAGTTATCAATGCAATCAATTGTAACTGCAAGTATTTCACGTGTTTTTCAACATTTTTGGCATTATAAATTCTGGAATGATTAATTTGTTAACATGTTTGACATATTCTTTATTCCTTAATGTATTCCTTAACATATTCGTTAATTAACATCAAATATAAGTAATCTAATAGAGAGGTAGCTTAATACGAAAAGATTCATAAGAAATTAGAGTGATGCGGAGAGGGCCAAATATAAGTAAGGCAGTTCTAAAAAATAAATAAATAAATGGGTGTGGTGATTCTAGCTAGAAAAAAAGAATGACTATTTATGTAATTTAAATAAAAAAATAATTATTTATCAGGATTGTTAGGAACTTCCGGATGTTTTGTGTATTATATGCCGTAGATACATGCCAAAGGTTCACCAGCAGTAGTTCAATCATTTCAGTTGACCCACTATGATTAACTGTCAGTGATTAAAATTGTTTCACAAATAACCGGAAAAGAAAAATCCCATCTGATTGGCCAAATAGATCGGTACAGCAATGATATTCCGAAATCAAAAAGAAAATATGCAATTATTTATACGGTGATAGCATTACACATAAATATAAAGGATTTTAGTTTGGGGAACTTTATGGGTACTACGTTTTTCACTAACAGTTTTTCTTTTCTTTGCAGCAAAATCAGCAGCAGTACCATCTCTTCTTCAACCGTCTCGCGTTCAATCGGCATCGCAAAACTATCGGTCGGCGAGTCTTGGTATACCACCGGATCCGCAACCCACTCACCAGCAACAACAACAAAAGGTTATGGTAAGCATACGGAAAATTGACGTCGTATTTTTTTACCCTTCCTCTTCGATTGTTTGTTATGTCAATTTAACTGCTATTTTTCTAATTGCTTACTTAGTCGGGATTTCGATCATTAGATAGAAAACACAGTTGCTGTCAAAAAACCGATATTTAACATAGTTATGAAATTATTGCAAATTATGATACTATCTTTGCATTGTCATTGATATCCAATCTTTTTTTTAGGCTGAACCCGTGCTAAGGGGCGAAGGCCCTTAGCATAGGTTTAGCCTAAAAAACTTAGTGGGTTTTTACTGGGAGCTTAGTCTACTGATTTTTTCTTTGCAGGATAGGTACCATGCCTCTCCATTTGTTCAACCGCCGCCTATGATACAGTCGCAGCAATCGTCACCTGGTGCATTATCTGGCGGTTGTATGCAGCCGTCACAATCAAGTATGCAACAGCATTCTCCGGTAATACACCCAGTGGTTCCCCAGCAAACGCCGTATAATATGCTTTCTCCGGTCCCCTCTGTTCCTGGGTCACACAGTACCTCTCCAAATCATCAGATGTACAGTCGCGTAAAAACTGAGCCGAAAAGTAGCGGTAATGATGGTGCAGAAGTTCCAATATCGGATTCAATGTCTGTTCGTGTATGGAAGCGTGAAGTTCCTCCTTCCGGCAATTATTACCCAGCCGGTATTTATTAAATTTTAATTGGCTTCCAAGACTCTCCAATGTTCTCTATATTACATTCTCTGTTTTAGAACAGCCTCAGATCATCTATGCAATACTTAGGTTTTCGTAAAAGTGTCAGCATACGGTCTCTTGGCATATTTTACCTTTATAAGGAATAATCTATAAGGAATATCCTATTTTAAGAGTAATGCTGGTTGTTTTTTAATTGCTGCATAATGCGTCACCATAAATTTCATAGGTCCTTACGGTGCTACTGATTCCACTCAGTATGTTGAACGTACCCATTCATCGACACCGTTTATTTCACGAGCAACACCCATTTCTTCTTCACAACAGCAAAATGCTTCACCACACCACCAACAGCAGCATCAGCCATCTGTTTTAGAAAATCTTATCAATTCACCTCACTATGGGTCACCGACACCGTCTTCACGGCATTTAAATGGATCGGGTAATCAAAACATTGCTGATTTGCCATTTGGAAATACCATACAGCAAAATGACGAGGTCAGTTACATATATGTGGCAGTGGACCGAAATCTCAGAAGATGAAAATTTAGAATTCTCTTAAATTTTATATATTATTCATTTCAGTGTTTGGTTTAACATTTTATTTCATTGACGAAAATGTTTTTCTAACATCTTGTAAAAGTTAATCTTTTTCTTGCGGTAAGATTATCAACCTGATGTCGATTAACCTATTATTGCAGCGTATATATACCGAGAAATTACGCTCATTAAGGCCTTACATTGAGAGTTTACGAGCACGTGCGCAACAATGTCGATTGGAAGGCAACGAAATTGCTGCAAGTAAATTTGATACAATGTGCAACGTTCTTGATGGCAAATCGTATGTCTGCTAGTGTTTAATGTTTCATTTGCAATTTCATAACTTATAGTCCACATCATTAGATGCATTTGCTTATCTCGTTTAAATAGTTAGTTATGCAATTTGAGTTTCTAGCTAACAAATTAGCTTTCATCCTTTTTATGAATTCTCGGTTCTTGCTTCCTCTATCCACATATTTCGAAAGATGAAGTAACGTTATTCATTTCGGCTTTATCATTACCTTAAATTTTTTTATATGCCCGATCTATTATGAACATAAATAATAATTGAATGGAAACGTTTTTGCTAAGTTCGGTTGCCGTGAGCAATACTTACACATCCTTTTATGAGAAGTGATACTATAACCAACCTTTTTATTACTTCTTTACAGACGGGTATCATTTGAATATCTTTTGCAAATAGAAGCATGGATATACAAAAAGCAACAGTTTCTGGTGAGTAATATGGTTTATGGTTTAAATGTCTATATTTTATGGCTGATTTAATAGCAAAATATGTTAGCAATGGTATTTTACAGAAAAAAGAGTTCATGGGACTTGAAAGTTAAAATTAATCAATCGATTAACATGTCGACATGTGCTGCATTCCTAATATTGCTATAAGCTTCTGCTTTGTTTTATACAGTTTTCCAGTAACTTTTTAGTTATTTAATTTTTTTCGGTACATGGCTACTATCTTGTCATTATGGAGTTGTAAAATTATTTTAATGGATCATATATGAATAGTCGTCTTTTTTTTTTAGTCAAATCTCGTTGAATGCTGGAGCATTACAACCACAGCCACTGGTGGATGCAGTAAATGCAGTTTTGTTAAACAGTGAAACACAGGCGGGATACGGTGATCGTGTACAAACGAATACTGATGTACCATCCGCCGGACATTGGTCGTTGCCATCCAGTCGATCACAGCAACAACAGCAGCAAACATCACCACAAGTGTTACCTACTATGGTGCCATCATCAGTCTCAGTGGCTCATTGTCCAGGCCGAACTACTCTTATGCAATCACCAGTGACATTGCAAACGACAAGTGGTCAACAAGTTGCACGACATTCAGTCGAACATGCCTATCAACGACATTCACCCTACCCAAATCCAAATGCTGGATTACATACCGGTACACAGGCGCAGTCGATGGCGCTGCATCATGGTTTATCCAGGGTAGTTACTACTTCTATAACCATAACTTTTTCCAAATCTCAGTTTATCCAGGATAATTAGTATTTTTATAATTATAACTTTTTTTTCAAATCTCAGGCAAAATAAATTCCCAGTGTATCAAACACCAGTTATCAGGATTTTAATGTATTTCTTATATTTTCACATAGTTGTAGATATTTCAGATATAACCGGAAATTTTATCTTCCGTTAATATAACTCATTATCCTTCCTTCTAGGAAGAATACTGATAGTTTTTCTTTTTATAATTTTACATATTTCTAATCTATGAAATTAAACATACCACAATGCACATTAAGTTTCATGAGATTGAACATATATGAAGTATCTTACACTATTAAAATACATCATAATTTTAATAACTTTCAGCAACAAGCAGCAACAGTAGCTACAACTTTACCACCATTCTCAGAATCAAATCGTGCACAAACAACTGACTGCAGTGGAGTTGAGGATCTTTATGTACTGGATGATTTTTTGCCAACTCCTGTAGAAGCAATATCGAATAGCACATCTTCACAGGTTTACTTTGTTGATTAAGTTGAATATTTCATACATACTTTAAATGTTTTGATTTTTTAGGCATATTTTATTTTAAGTTTCAGTCAAATATTTTGAAAATATTTCAAATATTTCAAGTTAAATATTTTAAGTGAATAACATTTCTAACAATTATTATATTACTGAGCTGTTACTTGTGTAAAGTGGCAGTAATATTGCCTAAAAATACATTGCCGGCTGACTTATGGTCTTTTGTGAAAGATTTTAAATCTTTGTAATTATTTCATATTTTGAATTATATTTGCAATTTGTTTTGTTTGTTGCAGATAGAAGGTCAGTTGCCAGAGGCGGTGCGTCAGGAATTACTAGCATTTGGAGATCGTTTTTTAGTAGATCCTAATGTTGAACAAGTAGCTGATTCACATTCTGTTACTATTAAGTTTTCATTAAGTAAGTTCTCCTATAAAAAAGTTTTTTCTTTTAAAATATGGTAAATAACGATAACATTTTCGATTATGATATTTTCATGTAGTCGAGGAGACTTATGTGGAGTGATTTGTGCAGATGTTAAAAATTGTTAGGGTGCAGATGCAGATTGTTAAAAATGTTCCCGACAAATATTTTCGATTTCAAAATTTGAATATTTGAGCCTAGTAAGGATTGTTTTTAAGCCTCACACAATGTGCCACCGCTACTGTTGATTATACCGAAAACATATCCCAATGGTGAAGTCCTGGTGGGTCGTGCTGCACTTGATCTAGGTTTGTCACTTTACTGTTACAGTGGTTTTGGTTTGAATAATTTCATTATGGAAAAAAACTGAGGTCAAGATTTTCAAAGCTTAGTTTTAATTGATTCTTCAAAGAAAATATTCTAGAAGTAAATGGGATAATTTCATGGCATTTTTTTAAAGAAGAGTTGATTTCTTTCCGTTAAAACTCACGTAAAACTTTATTGATTAGACGGTTTTTAAAAAAAAAAAAGATATATCTTTGTTTCTGCAAAGATACTATTTAATTTTATGATTTTAAAAAGTAAAAACTGAATCCTACTTATTTAGATTCGTTTTTCTTCGATGATTTGCAAAATGTGATACACGAACGTTTAGCTCTACCAGGTTTACGAACGGTGACAGATTTCCTTGAAACTTGGGTAAGATTCCTTAATATTTGTGGCATTATAGATTTTTTGATAACCGAATACACTTTGAAAACTTTCTGATCAGGTTAAACCTTCTGAATAATTCATGAAAAAAACATAAAGTCATAAATGGATGAATCAATACGCAAGACTTAATAAACAAGATTCAAACATACAACAAGTCTACAGGCTACTTAGTTGTTCTGTATTAAAATTAGCAAATTAATGCATAATGACAAATTAAGCTATTCCAGTTGGGCGCTCCATCGAAATGAAGTAGTCATTTCGCCATATTAGCCGGTAACATTAATTCAATGCTTGGAATGTTCAGTCCATGCTAGTTCATGAAAGTAATCTGATACATTACTATGTTCTACTTGTTTGCATTACAAATGGGTTCATACGACGTATAAGATGCAGGCTGCTTTTGACATCTGAATTTTTAGGAATCGACAGTACGTGGTTATTATTTGGGGCAGCAGCAGCACTCACTGTCACCCATTTCATTTGATGACATATTACAAAATACGAATTTCAGTGATTTCTTATCCTGATGTCGTTTTTTTCTAGTAAATTTCCTAGTTTCTTTTGCATGAATATGAGAACTGTATATGGAAATTGTTGCTTAATTGATTGCTGCATCTGCTGTGTTGATTCAAAATACATGAAAAAAAAGGACGTGTTGATCTTGTTTTTTCTTTTTTTTTTCATCTTGTTCATCACTCATATATATTTTTTAGAATGAATTCGATTTTTTTTTCAGATTTCGAGTTCTCAAGTTCTCGGATTTTTTACATACGGTTGTTTTGCCAAATATGAAAGGGAATTGCTTCATGTTGTCTTATTAAATTCTTGTCCTCTTTATTTGTTCATCTTATTTAATTCATATATTGAAATTGATTTAGCACACAATACTTTTTGTGAATAGAAACAATTTGTGCAAGTTTGTCGTATTTCATTTGCTCGTTCATTCGACTTTTCTACAAACTTGTTAAACTATTTACTATTAATTGAACTAGGAAATTTTCGACACGTTTCATGTAATTCTGTTTCCGCTTCCAATTCACGATATTTATATTGATTATAGCGGTCAACGGCAGTGGAAGCAAAATGCAAAAAACGCACCCATAGTGAAAGCAGTTGATGCAAATAGAGCTGGTCTGAAATTATATATATGTTTTTTTTTTCTTCTCTCTCTCTCTCTCCCTCCTAATTCTAAAAATTGCAAATATCGAAAAAATGACAAGTGAACTAATTAAATGGGACATTCTAACATGGAAAAGTAGGAAAAAGAAAGTAATCATCATTTTTAAAGATTTGAAATGTATGTGTTTGAGTGATAACTTAAAATGATTCGAAATCATTGCATATTTGAGATAAGCCTTTAAACAAAGACTTGTTTTGGATAATTTCATAATATATATGCGTCATCCATTTTTATTTCTCATTTTAAATAATTTCAAAATTTTATTCGAAAACAGAAAACTGAAAACTTGAAATTATTGAACTTACAGAACCCATATTCGCCATTGCTGACAACATTGATCATCGCAACATGTATAGTATACATAATTGGTTTCTTCAGGACAACTGAAATCTTTTCCTTTTTTTTTTCAAAAATAAAAATAATGGAAGCATTTAATTTTAATTAACTGTAAATTCTAATTGTCATTTGATGAAAGTTGACGTAGTAACTAAACTTCATTCATTAATATCTTTCATGGTTTTCATTTATTTTCTTGCTTTTAAATTATAGCACATCGATGATAAACAAAAAACTATAAATGAGCGGTACTGATTTACAAATTAAATTAAATTAAATTAATACAGATGTCAAATACTTTTGAAAAAATGATAACTGTTATCATTCATTTTTCAAGGGAGAAAAATTGACCAATTATTATTATAGCACATCGATGATAAGCAAAAAGCTACGAATGAACGATATCGATTAATGAATTAAATGAAATTAATACAGTTATCAAATACTACCAAGAAATGATAACTGTTATCACTCATTTCTCAAAGGAGAAAAATTGACTGTTCCAATTATCTAAAGAAGAAAAGGAAGGATGAAATAAGGGATGGATTTTTTTTAACCGTTGAAATTTAAAGAATCTATCTTTTTTTTGAATTTATTTCAAATTCGTTTTTTTTTTAGATGATAATTTGCTATAAGATTTCACATAGAATGAAAAATTAACTTACTCCTGTGGTATGCATATTTCTTGTCGTGGATAACATGAAATTACATCGATAATTATTCCAAAAAATGCCACATAAAAGATAATATGATCAAATGTTGTATAATCCATACGATAATTACTAATACCATCACCACTTTTTGCCACGAACAAATTCATTTATTCATTTCAAATTAATTCAATATTAAAGTAATTGATGCTGCAATAATGATAACCTAAGAGAGAAATGTTAATAAAGGTATGATTAATTAAATTAATTAATAAAATGTTCAATTAAACCGTTTGCGGCAAATAATTCGAATGCCAACTGATTGTTAATTAAAATGTTGTAATAGTATGACTTGATTTTTTTTTATTAATTAAAATACAAAATTTATTAATTAAAATATTGCAATAGCACAATTTGATTTTTTTGTTAATTAAAATATAGAATTTGTTAATTAAAATATTGTAATAGTATAATTTGATGTGTAAAAAAAAAGGATATGTTAGAGTAAATTGCTATAATTAGTGAAATTTATTCTTAAATGGATAAATATTAATATAAAAGTTACTGTAAGAATTTTAGAAATAAGAATAAGAGATGGAAATTGATAATGATTACATATAAAATGATAAATAAATTTATGAAACAATAAATAATTAGTATGATCAATAGATGGATTAATTTATGGAAAAGATTCTTTCTTATCTAAAGTTATTATCTGTTATCACTTTTTCTTTTATTATGTTCAATAAAAATAGTACTAATAATAGTTAGTGGTAGTAGTAAGAAGTATTTAAAATGTCAACAACTGGATATCATTATAGCTTGAAAAATAAATGATGAACATTTATTCTCCTCTTTTCGTCTTAGTTCTTCATTAAATTTTTTTACATGCAAAAAAAAATCATTTAAAATTTAATTTAAATTTTTTTTAGTTTTTTCTACTAGCAATTTTAAATCTTCGAAGAGTAAAAAAAAACAAAAAACATTGTTTTGTTCTTAATCAAACTTAACAAATTAATTATTCGTTTCTATAAATGAATATCTTTTTTTTTTTTGTAGTTAAAAATCTAATCCTAGGTTATTCATTAGTATGAAAGAGAAATGGCTTTATTAGTAGTTTATATTGGAATATATTTTATATGCTAATTTTTGTTTGTTGTTTTATTTCAATACCGTTAATAACTTTTATTGGTTTCTAAATTTTAAAAAAAATCTGAAAAGCTCATTTTCAACCTAATTTTCAATCAAATGTATAAGTAGCTGTAATTTTAACTCATTTTTTCTTTCCATTGAATTAAACAGAATGAGTTAACATTGGAGTTATTTTGTTTATTTGTAAAATGGATGGATTATTTTATTCAATCATTTTTTCATTAATCGATAAATATTCAAAGAAAAATTACAATTTCATAATTGTTTCAAAATTACAAATGCATTAATTATTGATCATAACGTGAAGAAACAAAGTTCTGTAAGAAAAAAAAATATAACGAATCATAAATGTATTGCATTTGAATTTATCAATGTTGAATTATAATTATCATAATTAGGATTGATTATCATTCAAATTCTTTTTCTATTATATGTAGAATACTATCACTATGCATAGAATTGTATTTGTGCTTATTGTTTATACATAATGTATGCTAACAAAAAGCGCTAGATTAATAATGTAAGCTAACAAAAGCGCCAATCAATACAAACATTGAAACAAATCTGTCAAAGATATATGTCAATATCTTTTATCATAACAGTGTAACATTCTTTTATGTTATTCCTCAAATTGGTGTCTTAAAAATTTATTTATTTGTTGTACATTAATTTGTGATCATGTGACAGCTAATTTTGTTCTCTTCGATGCTAATTGATTCAATTATCC
>NW_018108537.1:31687-36106 GCF_000183805.2 Loa loa
AAATATAACGAATCATAAATGTATTGCATTTGAATTTATCAATGTTGAATTATAATTATCATAATTAGGATTGATTATCATTCAAATTCTTTTCTGTTATATGTAGAATACTATCACTATGCATAGAATTGTATTTGTGCTTATTGTTTATACATAATGTATGCTAACAAAAAGCGCTAGATTAATAATGTAAGCTAACAAAAGCGCCAATCAATGCAAACATTGAAACAAATCTGTCAAAGATATATGTCAATATCTTTTATCATAACAGTGTAACATTCTTTTATGTTATTCCTCAAATTGGTGTCTTTAAAAAATTTTATTTTATTTGTGACATTAATTTGTGATCATGTGACAGCTAATTTTGTCTCTTCGATGCTAATTGATTCAATTATCCAAACTTGAGGTGTTAATAAGGAAAAATTTATAACTCTTTGTAAGATACCTTTCAAGAATATAAGAATTTCTCACTTTATATCATATCATATGATTTATTTGAATAATTGTAGTACAAATTCAGAAATGTGCAAATGTATTTTATATTGTCATCCTTTTTTCTTCTTTTTTTTATGTGTGTATAAATTTTAGACAAATCATTATTACATTGATAATTTAATTTTTTTTTTTTTTAGATCAAAGCATCCAAAAAAGGGAAGCTTTATACTTAATATTTATATTTATGCTATGGTTGTTTATGCTTATTCATGGAAATAGCATATAATTATAGGAATTAATGTTATTAATTCTTTTGATGTCATCAAAATTTCCATTTTTTTTTTCTTACATTGAAAATTTAAAAAAAAATCTGAAATTCTACAACTGGAATTTTACAATATAATGCCAATTTTATGCATATAAAATGTTAATTAGTAATTTTTAAATTTTTTTTTTAAAATCAAATTTTATAAATACACTTATAATGAACATTATACATTAAATATATTTGTAATTTACTTTTTCACTATTTTCCTTTTGCTATTTTCATTACTCTGTCTCAAATAGGATTATTTTAAACATTAAGTTTTAGTAAAAGGAAAACATTAATAGTAAATGTAATGTTGACAATTTTTCGTCTTATTATATTCCAAATTTAATTCTTTTCATTATTTTATTATATTCTAATTTAATTATTAATTGAAACCATTTACATTCAACATCATTTTTATTTTAAGTATATCATTGCTTAACAATGTATGAGATTGATAATGATATGATTAAAAAGAAAATTAGAATACGAAAAAATGATATCAGTTGTTATCGATGTTAAGTAAAATTTTCAATTATAAGGTTATTATTTATCATTTTTAATATTAAACTTTCATTATGTTATTATCAATCAAACGATCTATCAGATAGATATACGATATCATTTATTCCGTGAAAACAATTGTTTTAAAACATTTATTACTCTCATTTTTCACTTCACAAAAACCGATTTGCTGAAATTTTTGAAAATAACAATCATTAAATAACTCATTGTTCATAACAAATATATTGTCATCAATATTAAAAGTACGATACTTCAGGAATTTAATCTTAGCCAACAATATTAACTCATTCCCGAAATAGGCCTACTTGAAATGTGTCTATTCCACACTGTTAGTCTACTTGAAATGAGCCTACTTTTTTTTTTTTTTGGACTACAATTTCAAGGAAAATATCTTGCATTGTAATTTATTGTTTTTTTTTTTTTTTGTTAAAATACTAACTTACGGTTTGGATATTTCAGTTTTTGATAGCTAACAATTCCTTCTTTTTCTTTTCGATGATAAAAATAAAAAAAAAAAAACTAATTTTTCATAAAAATTACACCTACATTAATTTCATTAATTTAATATAAGTTTTATTTTGCTAATTATACAACCTTATAAAGCAATTTTTCATTTGTTCCAATGAGAGTGAAATATGAAATTTTCGAAAAACTATTCTCAAAAACATTCAAAACAGAAGTATGATGAGAAAAAATTTTAATTTGAAATTTATAAATTACTCGGACTTGCAACAAATTCTTCATTCTTTATTTTTGCATAATTTAAATCAATTCCTATTTAGGTAGAAGCAAAGTAACAAAAAATACAGCCATTATAAAAATAATTAAAATTGCGCCAAATGAAATGAGATCATTTTGGATATTTGAATTATAAGATTTATTGAAGAATTAAATCTCTTTAAATTATTACATATGATTAAATAGCTGCAAGCAGTAATTTATGCAAGCTAATAAAATTTGAAATTTATCACACATAACTGCAAAAACGATAATTTAGCAGCAAAGGTACAAGCCAATAATTTATGCAACTTAATAAAATTTGGAATTCATACAACAGTTAGCAATGCCTTGGATAACTAAATTTTCTCTTTTTCTTTTTTTTTAGGTCTAATAGATTATTGGATAAATTAAGTAATAGTTTTTTCAATTATTGGATAATGGAAATTATTCCTTAAATGACCAATGAATGACAATTCGACATTTTTAGATTTAAATTGCTGTAAAATACTAATCTAACATTATTGTATGAATTAATTTCTTTCCCAATCTTAGCTAGCAAAACGAATAATTGTTATGGTAAGTTTTTTTTTTGTAAGTTCGTTGGTATGAATGAATTGTTGTGATAGGTTTTGTTAATTGTCTTTTTGATAGTTATAACAATCATTGAAGATCTATTACAAATAGAGTTTATCACTGTAGTTCACTCCTTTAAATAGAGAAATTTGATAAGAATTTGATTGGGATTGTTGTTTGATAGGGATTTTTTCATTTTTGGCCCGTGGGAATGATTTGCAATAGTTTTGTTAACAGATTGAAAGAATTTTGCAATAGCCATGGGATAGATGCTCAATTCTTCACAAACACCTTTGTGTATCCCTCATGGGATTATAAGTTATATTAGCGGTAGCAAATATTTCCCGTAGGATTTCCTATGGTACTTAAATCGCAACTGAAGGGTCAGAGAAAGTGTGTGATTGATGGGCTTGCAGAATGAGCTTGCTAGCCTTCTCCGATAATCATGCTAAGAGAAAGAAGCATCCTAAATCTAACCGCAAATCTGGACAGATGCAAATTTAACACTATAACACGTTCCATCTAAGAGGAAGGGGTACTCCAACAAAATCAACATTCTAAGGATTTCACTCGTTTTGTCCTAACTCTGTCGGAAAAACCGAAATAGCTGTATCATAGAATCATTCATTCAAATAAATCGCATTTACTTTTTTTTTCTCTCATGCTTAAAGTTATGGGTCAGCTATCTAATCTACTGAAGCATATATGGTAATTAATTTGTAAAGGCTTTATCCCATACAAAATCTTTTATACAATGGTGAGGAAGCTGTACATCAGATAAAATAATTTCTATGCAATTTTTTTCTAAGGAAAACTGTTCTTATATGTAAATTTCTCTTGCATCTGTGAGAATACTGTCAATATGTAATGATTGTTCCTCTTCACACATCCCATATATAAACTCTAACAAGGCCCAATGTGTTAATGTTCTCCACGTTGCTATTCAATTCTACTCAATACAATCCTGATTTCCTATTTAGGAATTTTTACTTCAATATTTCTCTCCCACTATTCTACGTTAGTAAGTTGGATTTTATTATACTATAATTGGAATTACCTCTAATCTGCTTTTATTGTGTTTGTTATTTGAACAACAATAAAGGATAACTATTATATTCCTCGAACACATAACCAATCGGTATTCAGTAAGTCATTTTTTTATAAAATATAACTGCTTTATTACTAACAAGAACAGTAATCCTCATCTTCTAATTCTCTTCATTTTTGTCACAACAGGCATTGGTAGATGAATCTTAGTTAATAAAGAATGAAGTCAATTCATATACACTATATCGTACTTGAAAATTCTTTGCGCAAGTTGGAAAGGATGTGCCTATTGGATTACTGAAATTAAAGCTATGTTCAAATAAAATGTCCACAATATCTAACAGGCAAGGTGATGAAATCTTGTAAGTAGAATTAAACCAATGAAGAGAATATAAGCTAACAATGGACAGCATAACACAAAGACATCTCAGTAACTACACCATGGACAATGATATCCATTGTACCTATACAATGGATAATGCCAAAGATCAGCCATACCTCCATAATATCCCCGATGGAGCTTACAGAACTCTTCCTAATCCTTATATATATAAAAGGAAAAATCCGAAACAGTTTAGTTTTTACAATCAAACAGACAATACATCCTCTTCGCATATCCTCCACGACTGTACCACAAACAACGATATCTTCATATATCCGCCACTACTGGGCAACAAACTATGATATTCTTTCTATTCGTTGAATAATACATTCCCCGTAGTATATCCCCAACTCAACGACTTATCAATTAATCAACACTCAAATTATTATCAAAGACAAGGACAAGGAATTTGTTAATTAATCACATT
>NW_018108537.1:36510-45611 GCF_000183805.2 Loa loa
AACAGACAATACATCCTCTTCGCATATCCTCCACGACTGTACCACAAACAACGATATCTTCATATATTCGCCACTACTGGGCAACAAACTATGATATTCTTTCTATTCGTTGAATAATACATTCCCCGTAGTATATCTCCAACTCAACGACTTATCAATTAATCAACACTCAAATTATTATCAAAGACAAGGACAAGGAATTTGTTAATTAATCACATTGCTTGCTTATTGTATAACTCATTTATCACTGCTTATCAATTTACGGTGTAATATATACGTATACATATATTTGACACCCTTTTTATTGTTAACTAGTAATATTATGCAAGAACAATATTATATCCTGAATAAATCTATGTTGCTAAAAAATGAATTCAAAAGATTACCTTTTCCTACAACACCTATCTACATTTGTAGTATTTACAATAACCCGAAATACACGGTCCTTCACCAATCTTTGTTGTCGAAATATGAAAATAATGTAAATATTTTCATCTTTCACCTTTCGTATTGATAATTAAATTAATATGCAATGTTTAAATACTCATCAATTTGTCATTCAATCATGGCTGGAATGTCTGGATTGTAGGTGGACAAAGTTCCTTGTTATAATGACATAGTTCGTATTTTTGCAATGATCTTCTAATGTAACAACCGAATTTATCATTACCTCTGAGGAATATTCTAATTAAAACAACCTTTATAATAATCAATTCGTATAATTCATGAATCTATTTCAGTTTTATTCTGGGGTACTTCTATCATATAGAAATATTTTTTCGACGTATTTTATATCCTAAAACCATTTCGACTTCCCGAATAATAATTACAGCAAATAAATTTCCCTAAATTTCCCGTCGTTTACATTTCACTTCTTTTTTTTTCTTTTTTTTTTTTGAATAATTATCACATTATAGTCCAAATTTCAAAATCTATATTATTCTTCGAAATTAAGGTAGTCGAATGTACTGTGCCAATGTAACAAATATGAAAATTGGAAAATATGATAAAAATATTAAAAATACATTACAATTGATATGTTATCAATCAATCCAATTATATCAGCAAATATTGTAAAAGGGAATGAATAAAATACAATAACTGATAGTTGACATAATTCAAATACAATAACTAATAATTGCCACTAATAATTTTTTCATATCAGTTGGTTGGATCAATCATTGCCGAAAAATATTTTCCATGTTAAATATTTTAGCAAAAATTTTTGTGAAAAAAATTTTTTGATTGCAAAATCCACGAATTTATGTTTTTCTTCTTTTTTTTTTTTTTGTTCAAAATTGAAAAATGTTATGTTGACTTTTCTGCGAATTACTGCAAATATTAAATGCATGCAGCATGCAAAATGGATAGCATTTTATATATTTAGCAAATTTCATCGCAATTCCGGAATCCTTCAAGTTGCTTTATTACATTTCGTCATATCATCCTCTTTTATTTGATGATAACAATTGCTCCTTCACTCAACAAAATTCCATTATATTCTTTAAACATTAAGTACTATTTTAGCATAAATTATTGGCTTACAAACAGTATTATTTGTAATTTATCGAAGATCAATGCATTTCAAAAAAAAAATATTACAAGGATTACATTCGAGAAGTCCCAATACTTCAGTAAGTGAAAGCTAAAGAGCAGCGTAATATGTACGTAATTGCAGTTTATATAATTAATTGCAGTTTATATAAAAATTGCACTTAATTGCAGTTTATAGGTAAATCATATTAGTGAAAATTAATTTAATATCTTGTTTTTTTAATTGCAAGTGATATCACTTCTGATGCCCACTTTTGCTTAAATAACAATGAAAAAGTTGCACTGCGATATGGCTCAAGTGCAAGAATCGTAATGATGATAATGTTAATTGTCCGCATCTGAAATTAATTGACACTGAAATATTTCACTGAGAAAGATGAATTCTTACTGTAAATGATTAAAAGATAATCAATGATGAAATAAGCGAATGATTTCTGAATTTATTACCTCATAAAGAAAGTATATCATATAATTCAGTACGACTTTAAAATTACTCGTGAGAAAACAATATTCGCAATCGGCAATTATACAAATAGTATATATACATGCGTGAACTAAAATATATTTGTATTGGTGCCAGTAATTTTCAGTAAAAATATCCGTCGAGTAAATATAACAAATGAAAATTTTACGAACTCGCCATTTTTGCTCAGGCTTACTGATAACGCAGTACTGATAACAAATTTATGCACTTACTTTTGGTTTGCAAATTTGAAGGAAATTGAAAGAACTCTTCAGAAAGACCTTTAGTCGAATGATTATATCTCAGTGAAATACATCACATTGATATTTGTATTAACAAATGATAAAAACATACCAAACATTGGAAAAGTAATAACTTCAATAGAATAACTGTATGTAATAAATGAATACAAACGTTTCTGTTGCATTTTTGCAACTCGGATCGAATCAACGCCAATCATCTTATATCTACCTATTTTAATCGATCCCTATAATAATAAATGACTCATTTAAAGTTATCTTTTATCATAAAATAAAATTCAATTACAAATGCCAACAGAAGTATATCATAGTTGATAGTTAAGATGAAACTGTTCTTGGCTTAAGAAAATCATATATATATATTTCTGCACTGACTTATTATTAATTAGTACTGGAATAACTAATTCCGGACAAGACGATTATCAAATGATTACGGAATTTTGCAAAGATTCAAATTTTATAAAGTCTTACTATTAGAGCAGCAATGAATAATACGATAAACAATGTGATATGAGTTAGGAAATACGGTATAGGAATTAGATATTCTTTAAATAATATTGTTATAAAGCTACCCCAAAGGATTGTTGAAATATGTAATGCAACGTAATATGATTTCTGACTCCTGAAAATAAATGAAAAAAAAAAAAAAGGATAGATAAAGAATGGCTTTCGTTCAAGTCTAAAAGATACGATAACATTTAAGGAAACTAAATATCAGGTAAATTATTTTCATATCATATTTAAATATATGTAATGTTTCAAAAATGAAGGGACAGAAACCATACAAAAGCATCATTTCAACATATATATTTCGAGATCATGACAAATAAGAGATTATAAAAGAATGGAACATGGTGCTTACCTGTTTACAAAATATTTTGAATAAAAAATAGGTTTCATATAAGGTAGGTAACAAACTATAACTGCATACAGTGTTAAGGCATGGAACCAAATACTTCCAAATTTGACGTAAAATCGGGCCCAAGCTAAGATTTCAGCTCTAAAAATACAATGACTATTTTATCAAATCATTAATCCTAATTTATCATTATCGATTATTTTAACAGTCTTGACACTTTTTGATCGCAGAAAAATTTCATCTGATTAAAAAAAAAAAAGAAAAAGTGTAGGCTAATATGAGAAAATTACTTCTAATTTATCCTTTATACGACCGTCATTTTTGTACAACGTCTGCTTATTTCATATTGATGTAATAATTTTAAGGAAAAAACCAAAAAAAAAAAGACAAAACGATTTGGATGAATCAAAAAACAAAACTTACAAATATGAATTATTTCCTGTTATGGAAATAAAAAGTTTCATAACATTAATTATATCAATTATGAGAGCAGCAATAGTTGATGTTATACAAGTAATCATTAAATTCAATGTGAAATGTTTGAAAAATCCATCTTTCACTTTTGCAACTATTAAATACAGTATGAATGGAATAACAATGAAGTTACCAATCGTTGCAATATATGATATCAGGCGTTTTACAGTATACAATCTTGCTAAATAAACGTATTTCTATGAGTAAATCTTTCCATTTTTATGTATTATTCAATGATATTATAACAATAAAATTTAATAAATTTTAAAATTAAATTTTTTTTTTTTATAAAATTTGCTTGATAAAAGTAAGAATAATCAATATATGATAGTAATTAGTTTTTTTTTTTTATTTGAATCATTACTTGACGAAAATTCTCGAATAAAATTTTCGAATAATTTGCTTAAAAATTCATTAATGAAGTATAAGTAATGATGAAAATGGATTATCATTAGAAACTTACGACACGAGAAACCTAGGCTTGTACATGCAGGAACGAACGAATACGAACTATCAATGCTATTGAAATAGTTATTACTGTTGTTAAGATGATGACAGTCGTTCATTTAGCTAAAAAATGATAATGATAATTGGTTCATATTATCAATGAAGTATTCAAATTAAAGTATCACGTAATTTTTTTTTTTTTTTGATATAGGAATATCAATTTATGCTGAAATTGTTCTAATCACCTTAATAAGTTCAAGAATCTAGAACAGTGTATATTAAAGCAATTTAATTGTATTGACAAAAAAGTTTGGAATAAATCATGAATAAATTACTTATTCTTCATATTTAAAGATAGACATTTAAAAAAAAAAAATGCTAATCTGAATTGTCTTTTTTCGTTTTCAACGGTTTTTCTAATTTCAAATTGTAACTCATATAAAAGCACAAATTTGATTCAAAAATAAGCATTGGTAATTTTATTTTAATAGTTGCCGAAAGATTTCAACTCTTTTTACATTTAGCATATTAGCAGCATATAGAATAATGTAATTGGCGCTTGTGATAAGGCTAATTGTTGCAATGATAATGTTAGCAATACCTCAGTAAAATATTTCATGGAATTCTTATTTTTCATTATTTATCATAAATATTGATAATATCCTTGTTATTTCCAATTGAAACAATTCTCATTTTTTTTTTTTATTCTTCTTAAATTATTACATTTTGTCAGATAATAAAAGTTAATAATGTTGGTATTATTAATAACAATCAACTTTTATTATTTGAAGCAAAAATGAAACCTGAATGAGGTGATAATTTTTGATAAGAATCCCAGAATTAATTAATTAACTAAATTCATAATAAAATACCATTTTCATTTAATCATTATATTACTAATTGTATTAAGCAAAATATTGTGAAATTTTCAACAATAAAATTTTGTGGTAGTAGCTCTGAAATGAGATTTATTCAATATTTACAAATAAATTGAAAACTTAAAATTGCTTTATTCGTTACTAATTTAAATGAAAGTACATTATTTGTTGTTTTTATAAATAAGGTTTCTTGTTATTTTAAATGGAAATTGCTACACTTTACTTCTTTAGATTTATAAAAAAAAGAAAACTATTATAATGAATGTTAAGTATCAGCGATTATTATCGCTGAAAATTAAAATTAAATAATAAATATTGACTTATACAGGTATTAAGTCGTTGCAGGTGTATGTAATATTTCATTTTAGATGATTAAATTTTAACGATACTGTAAAATATATTATTAGAAGTTGGAAAATAACTTTGGCAAATATTACTTACTTGTTAGAGCTATCGCTAAATAAGTAAGAAAATGTTAATTACAACTCTGAATACGTATAAAGGGCTACAATTGCAAATGATAATTAATAAATTCTTATTTCATGAAATGGAAAAATTCTTAATAACTCAATTAATTTGAGTAATATTTAATTACTTATGCAATAGTTAAAATTATAAGAATCACATAAAAGTCTTCAATAGCTGAATGTCATTAACAGAATGATTGATTACTGTGATTGCTAGAAATAAAAAATTTTTCGCCTTTTTATTTCAATCAATTTGTTTTTTAACTTCAAAATAGCAACCTTTTTAAACTACGAGAATTTCAGCCAAATCTACTATTCTCATTCAAATAATGGCAGGATTTTTGATGATTGCCAAGAATCATTTATGTTAAATTAGAATTAGCGCAAGGTGTTCAAGTGATAAAAAAATGATAAATTTATAAAAAATAACAAATAATTGAAATTATATTAAACTGAAATGATAATTGTCATTGTGTTGCACATTCCCTTAATTTTGTAGTTTTTTTTTCCATTTCTAGCAATAATTTACATATAAACTACAATAAAATGCATACTTACAGATAATAAATATATTATGACAAAAAAAATTTATCATAAATTAATATTTTTTGTAAATATAGGAAGATGAAATAGAATCTTTAATATATGTTAATATTTTATTTACTGTAAAATTTTCATGCAACATTAATTTGATCATCTTTTGGCCTTCTCATAGCTTATCTATATGTAAATATATGCATCGCCTGATGTAGTTTCAGATTTTTTATACGAAGGTTTAGGATTCAAAATATTGTCAAAAAAATATATTTCATCATCAATTTCAATTCGAGTCATTTGCTTTGGAAATTTTATCGACCTAAACGACCTATACTAAAATATAGATAACGAATTCAAATTACTGATTTCTGATAAGGCAGTTTGTAAAGTGAAAGAATTGATAAGAAAGATAAAATGAAAACTAAATATCACTCATATTAACTAAGTTGCTGGAAGTTTTTCATTTCATGCAATAAGAATTTATTAAGTATTTAGCGGATAGTCGTAAAGAGCAGATGATATGTTGCCTAAAATTATCACTCAATATTTATAATCTTATACGATGTAAAAAATTAGCCAAAAAGACTGTTAAATTTTTTAAAATAAAATAAAACTATTTCTGAACATTAATTTCAAAAGAATTGTTTCATTTAAAATTGGTTTGAAATCAATTCATATCGCTTATCTTACTTGAAGAAATAATATTTCGTTATGCATCGAATTTTTTAAAAGTCAATCAAAATTTTGAAATTTTTTTTAAAAAAAATAGCCTATTGATAAAAATTTCCCTATCATTTTATCAGGAAAAATGTTATCAAATGATTAATTTCTACAATTTCTTAGAAGAATAAATGGAAGATTGAAATTAGTACTTTATAAAAATGAATCCTTCCATAGATGCTATGATTTCAATCAAAAAATTTGTGGAACTGTTAATATTGGATTCATATCAAGAATTCATCAATTATGTATGAGTAATAATAAAATTGGATTATAATTATAAACTTACGGCATGACAGACCTAGGCTTATACATGTCGGAAGGTACAAACTAGCAGCTAACAGTACTGTTGAAGTAGTTACTGATGTTAAAATGAAGAGAGTCGTTCATTTGGCTGAAAATGATAATATCTGTTCATGTTAGAAAAAGTTATTCAATTTAAAATATCACGTAATCTTCTATATCACGTAGGAATACTAATTCACGTAACTGTTGTCCCGATTATTTTAAACTTTAGCCGAGATTTAATGTAAAAATTTGAATTCACTTAAAAATCAAATAGTAACTTTTTTTTCGGATAATTCCCTTTCGGCTCATCTTACATTAGCATCATGTGAAGTGATGTAACTAGAACTAATTATTGCAATATCATTCAATAATATCACATAAATTATATGGACTTTTTTAAACCATACAGGAATTATTATTCCCCACTCAGCAAGATGTTATTAACAAACTTCATTAAGGTAATTAGTCATTAAGAAGCTTCATTAAGGTAATTAGCATGTAATTTGAAAAGCGTTAGCTGTTATATGAATGCTTATGGAAATGGATTATAAAATACTTTATTATATTGATAATAATAGGAAAAATACACACAATAGACTTCAAATGAAAATGTAAACTTACAACAGGAGAGATCTTAGCTTGTCCAATAAGGTATATTCGTATTTCTTTTAAAATAATTACTTACATCATAATAAAAGGTATCGTCCATTTGACTGAAAATGACATTTTGTTTTAGCAAATTTAAAGTGATAATGTCAAAATTTACATAAGCTATTATTTAACACTGTCACCAATTTTCTTCAATCGTGACAAAAACTGAGGGTTCTTTCAGCCTCTTTAATTATAGTGTCTCAGAGTTGAGTAATTAAACCTTTATTCCTATGAATTGATTAATACAGAAACGAATTCAACAATTACAATATCAATAAGACAAATTCAATAATAATATCAATAAGAACAAAACAGGAAATCATAGACCAAATGATATCCGATATCGTCTAACTAACCGTACCTGTTGAAATGTGTCTTTTGAAATGATTTGACGCTCAAGACCTTCTTCTTCCTGGATTAGAGAGATTCTGGCATAACTCTGAGGTCATATCTATGATCATAATTACCGCCTTTATGGAGCACATAGGCGCAATGGTCGCACAATATTAGCTTACATAGCACAGTATATTATATATCAGCAGTATTAAAGCAATTATTCGATTTACTGCTTCTCCTTGCAATTTCAGCGACAAATACAAATCATGTTTTGATACAAAAATCGTCGCAATTACCAACAAAAATTCCCGCATAAAACTGATAAAAATATTGACAACAAATTGAGAATATATATTTTTTACAGTTGACTTTAAAGTTAATTGGCCAATTAAATAAAAATTAAATAAAAAAATTAAATTAAATAAATAAATTTAAATTAAATAAAAAATTTTCCAATTAATTAAATAAAATTAAATAAAAAATTTTCCAATTAAATATTCACTAATTTAGAAAATCATAAATAAATTAAAAATCATAAATTAAAGTTATAAATCTTATTTAAGCTATTTGAGATAATTATGGTAAATTTGTCCAAAATTTATGTATAAAAAGAGAGAAAACTTTTTTGCTAACCTTTTTATTTTGATAGGGAAAAAAAATAATATAAAATGCTAAATGTTTGCATTCGTTATTATTCACGAAATTTAAATTTATGAGCCAATTAGTTTCGTTTTTTTTTTTTTTGTCAATTTTGAAGTCTCAATTAAAACATACATCATTAAGTTTTATTAAATTAAATTAAATTTTCATATGAATCATTCATTCATTAAAACTGTAATTGAGCTATTTCTTTATTATCCTTTATAAGAAAGATTTTGAGAAGAAGTTAAATATAACATTTATGACTAATTATCACAGCTCCTCATAATTTTTATCCTCTTGTTTTCATTTGATATTTATATCATCCAATATGTTTATACGATTGTTAACATAATGAAAATTTACAATGATTAAACTGAATTCATATTAATGATCTTTCTCATTTTGCATAAATAATTTCAGCTGGTTTTTTAAATAAAACTCAAAAAAAATTTTAATGATTAAATAAAGTCAGGTAGAAAAAAAAGTTTACCTGAAACATTGTCATAGTATTTGAACTTTTAATAG